>NC_034593.1:82887936-82933328 GCF_900095145.1 Mus pahari
CCCTCCCTCCCTCGCCCCCCCCCCTCTCTGTATGTTTGTGTGGTGTAAAGACATGGCATGAATTTATGATTTGGCTTGAGTTTTTTTTAACTTTACAACAGACAAAAGCAATGTATATTCAGTATAATCTATGTTTTGAGTATACATGTTGGCATTCTGCTTTTTGCCTTCTATATATTACTCAATAAGGTACATGAAACATTCTGCACCAAATTATATATAAACAAATTTATGCTGA
This sequence comes from Mus pahari, assembly GCF_900095145.1. Taxonomy (NCBI): domain Eukaryota; kingdom Metazoa; phylum Chordata; class Mammalia; order Rodentia; family Muridae; genus Mus; species Mus pahari. The sequence goes on from NC_034593.1 coordinate 82,888,175, forward strand.
ATGGTTCTTCCCAAGTGTAGGCTAATATGTCTGTTCTGAGAACACTTAATTCAGAGTAAGTAAGTTATAATATGTGTAATTGAGAAGTATCAAAACAATTTTATTTATAATGCTTTAGTTTTGATGGTTTATTGAAATGAAACTATACTGTAAGTAAGGAGCACTTGATAGAGAGTTAACACATTTAAGAAGAGTGTAACTGAGTATAAGGTATCTAGGAATATTTGTACTTTTAAAAGTTTCTATAAATCTGAAATTATATCAAAATAAAATTTTTATTAAATGAGCCTATGTTGATCTCCTACATTGAGTCTTCAAAAAGACCCTCATTTTCTCCACCTATAGGACAGAATGTGAATTCCAGCATGAGGGAGCCCTCCTGCCTCTCCAGCTGCCCCACTCTCTGTTCATGTGTAACATCCCATGCGAAAGGAGCTGTACAGCCTTATTTTCTTTTTCTTTTTCATGGAGAGGTTTTGGTCTCAGTTATTTCATAGAAAATCTACAGGAACCCAGCTCTCCTCATTGGTCCCTGGATGAGTATTCAGAGGAATGGTCTCAGCAGAATGGTGGATAGCACTAGACCCTCTATAACGAGTTACTGCCTGGCCACTGTGGTTGTTCTCCAGTTCGTTGTGGTGGTCCTTACAACGCAGACACCACGTTTCTAAGGAATACCCTATATTTTTAAATGGATACCGACAGGGGCAGGAATCCAAAAGAATTCATTTGATGAACTCAAAGTTTCTAGGAGTGGCTATTGTCCCTTTGGCTTCAGCTCTTGTCACTGAAGGCACAGAGGAGTTATCAGCGAGTGAAAACAACTGTCAGATGGTATTGCTCTGCTTCTGTGTCTCTTTAAAGGGTCTCCTCTCTGAAACTGCATTATTACATTATATAAGCCAAAACTGGAGGGTGGAGGCATTTCTATGTTCAAGCAAAGTGGATGAGAAGGGTGGAAAATGTAAATAACAGGCAGGTGGTGAATACAGGTTCTCTTCCAGAATCTACTCTTCACTCAGCTTTGGATTCGCCAGTCATTTATCTTAAGATGTACTTATAAAACACTGATCAAAATAATTTTTAAGATATGCCAATGAGGTATTCTTCAGAGTTCAAATGGATATGAATAAATATATATGCTAATCTGGAAGGAGTCCTAGCTTGACATAGCTCAGATCTCTAAAATCTATAGGTGTCTAGGATGTTCTGCAGGATAGCTTCTACATATCCCCTGACATGAAAGAAAATTTTGATTGGAAAGTCTTTATTTCTATGGAGTATACAGGAGAATTATGAACATTTTGATGGATTTAGATCTACAAAAGAATAAAGTAATCATATCATATGTAATAAGTGGGTAGAAATCATCTCACTCCTCCACATGAAGGGCTCTGACTCACTTGTTTTTCTATGCTGTTTGGAATCAGAAAAAAAAGACAATAAAAAACTACAGTCAACTAAAGAAAATAAACAAGATTGCTCTCCATATTAACGGTTGGGCTTCAGAGGAAAGGGGAAGAAAAATGAGACTGAACTGGACATAAAGTGTCAGGTTTTCACCAAAATCTCAGTCCAGGTCTAAAATGGATAAAAAGACTTGTCTCTAAGGGGTAACTCTTGTCTACCTTTCTTTCCTCCAATCCACATCTATCTATAGGTAGAGTTGTAAGAAAGATGGTTTATTTGTTTGTTTTTAAAACAGGATCTTACTCTATAGCTCAGGCTGTCTTGATACTATATATGCTATACTGGCTTTGAATTTACATCATTCCTCCTACCTCCATCTTAAAAGCTCTGCTCTTCCAAGATTGACCCACCATACCTGGCAAGAAATATGATTTTTTAAAGAAACATTGAGTATTGATGAAAATATGCCTCTGTACTTTATTTTAGATTGTTTTTCCACGTCTATGAGTGCTTGCCTATATGTGTGTCTGTGTACCACATAGGCGCCTGGTGTCTAGAGAAGCCAGAAGAATGTGTTAGATCCCCTGGAGCTAGAATTACAGATTGTTTTGAGACACAAAGTGGGTGCTAGGAATTGAACATGGATCCTCTGCAAGAGCAGGAGCCAGTACTGTTAACCACTGAAGCATTTCTCCAGGCCCTCTCTTGATATTAGACATTAAGAAAGAATACAATTGCTTAAAGGATAGCAGATGCTCAGAGGCCACTCTCCTCTATTTCTCCAACTTTATAGATGAATAGAAATTTGATATGGGGGACTTGAAATAAATAAAACACAGAATAAAAAATAAAAGCAGAATGCTTCCAAAGGGTGACTAAGTTGGCCTGGGTTACTATTATCCATCAAAAGTTAATATTGTCATTCCCAAGAAATGTTGTTACCATTGTTCTTAAAATAAAAATGGTTTTAGAATGATAAGCATCTCTTCTTTGTTCTTCTTGTCTTCATTTACTATGGGATACATATCCAGCTTCACCTCATAGTCCTGTGAGCCACACTGAAAAATTGATGCTTCCATCTACTGCCTTACAGCAAATGTTTTCACAAAAGCTGGTGTGTAGGCTTCAGCATTTCAATGTGAATAAAATGTAGACCATTGCAAAGTTGTTTTGGTGAAATATATATTCACTATTTATATTTATATATAATTTATAAAATGTATATAAATTACATATCTATGTAATGTAGAAATAAATTGTGTGTGTGTGTGCGTGTGTGTGTGTGTAATTCTATGGTGCATCCTATTAATGCTAAAACATCAGTAAAATGTAAGTTTACTTCTTACTTCTTAAAAACTAAAAGGAAATTACTTTAATACACACTTGAAAGATAATTCCACTTTAGATAATAGAAGCTAAGACTTGTTTCCCCCCCCCCATAGGAATGAACTAAGGCAATACTACAAAGTGAGCATAGCAATTCAGCAAAGTACAACAGAAAGGAATTAAAGTCACTGTCTTGGGAGTTTTAAGTCTCATTGTACCTGGCTCTCGGTCTCTAATAAGGTGCTTTATTTTCAGTGGTGAAGCTATGGCTGAAGACAAGGAAGACAATGGTAACTTCCTTCCTGCCTTTCTGCCTCCACCTCCCTTTCCATACACACCCTCAACAACTACAATACTCTCTTGTGGGTGTATGAAACCCAGACAAGCAGGTATCTTGTTTGCTCCTAAGTAGGGAGATCAGACATTGTGTCTGGAATTCTGAGTCATGGCAAACTTCCGTGAGGGTTGGTCTCTCTCTTGTCTTGTACTACATGCTCTCATATTCACACGTATATATACACACACTACAAAGACTGTGTCCCACTATTATGCAAGGTGGTTTTCTCTCCAATGTTCTATGATAGATACTAAAGAAAACGTACAGGTAATGTAATGTAGCCATTGTTGAAGACCTATTATGTGTCTAAGCATGGAGTTAGGGATCATTGAAAATGGAACTAATGTAAAATTTCATATCCAATTTGTTCGCTTTTGCCTGGAGAAAATGAAGGTGAATAAAGAAACTCAACATGTGAATATCTAGTCCCACCTTTCCCTTTTAAAAAAGCCTTTATATCATTTTTTATGTGTATGTCTGTGTGTCTGTATGAGTGAGTGCCATATATGCACAGATGTCCATGGATTTTGGAAGGAGTCAGATCTACTGCAGCTGGAGTTACAGGTGGGTATACAGTTCTCAGGTTCTTTGGAAAGAGCAGCAAATATTCTTAACAACTGAGCCATATCTCCAGCCTCTTATTCTTGCATCTCCAGTGAGAATTTGGTTATCAGCAGAAAAGTTTGACTTTCTGAAACAGGTAACTTTAAGAACTTGCTTATGACCAAACAGAATCGTGATACAATAGGGTGGATGGGCTGGGATGACCAAGACTATACCTACAGATTATTTTACCTCATGAAGGTCAAGAAGCAGTGAAATTGGGTGCCTGGATTATCCATGAGGTTAATAAGACATTCCTCTTCACAATAGAAGGCATGGGAGGAGTAGGCAGATTGTGGTTCAGGCTGGAAAGGAAGCAAGTTGAAGAAAGCTTGAAGCCTGGATAAGCTGCTACTGGATTTTTCTGGGGAGGAGCATGGAGGGCTGCAGAGAAGTAATGACAAAGATTGAGTAGAATTTCTATGTAGCTAGGAGGCCAAAGCTAACTTTAAAAATAAAATGGATATGAAGCTTAGACCCATAAGGAGAGGACAGAACTTTAATGAGGTCATCCATCCTCATTAAATATGGCAGCTTTCTATGTTTGAATTTCTTATATACTAAAAAAGGAAAAAATATGATTTAAATAGAAACTGCAGATGTCAGCTTCATCACAAATCCTTTCTCACTCCCCAAGAAACATGTCTAATAATAGGCATTGCCATTACTACTATAGCCTTTTCTAGGTCTTTTAGAATCATAACATGTTCTCAGTTCTTAGGCACACATGTATAGGATTTATTATTCTAATTATCAAGCCTTCAAGGACAAAAACACACACGTCTTTTCCAAAATAAGCACAGATCCAGACCCCCATAATGACTCAGTACTTATTCCAAGAAATGAAGTTATGCAGAGTAAGGGGAGAGGCTAGAGAAGCATTGGCTTGGTGGGGCAGGAATGGAGTTGTAAATATGAAAGCAACCCATCAGTTGTCTAGGGCTGTCTACCAATAAGCTCTGTTGTGAGATATAATGCAATAAATACTTGCTGAATGTATGCTGTAAATAGAAATCTGTGGGAGATGGTTACGGGAACAACAGCTTATTTACTCCATTCCAAGAAAGGCATGCAGATGAAAACACAAACACACACATATACACACACATGCACACACACAAACCCTTCTTTCATAGACACTTAGAGACTTACATGTATAAAGTTTTTTTCTGGTTTTGCACAAACTGCATGTCTGTGTTTCTCTTTGAATAATGATATAAACAGAATAGTATTTTCATGGCTCAAGTTTCAAATTTGTCTCTCTGCGCTCCCCCTTCCACTGTATGGCACTTATTTTTTCAGCCAATGGGCCCATGTTGGGTACGATCTTACACAACTACAACACCGTGGGGTTATGTGCAAGGCAAGTTCACTTCAAAACCATTGGAAATCCATAATATGGAAGCAGAAATCATTCTGATGTGACTCAAAAACTCATTCAGTTAACTATCACCCCCTGTTTCAGGCATTGAACTATGAACAGGAATTCAGAGATAAATACAATAAAATTTTCTTTTTAAAAGTCAGAATCTAGAGCAGGTAAAAGACTAAATGAATAGTTTTATTAAGATAACAGTGAATACTTTGGCAGAGTCTTACAGAGTATCTTATAGAAGGGAGAGTTAAACCATTATAAAGCTATATTGCCCATAGCTTCCTAGAAAACATAAAGCTGGCTCAGTCCTGTTTTCTTTCCACCTTCATCATGAGGTGAAGGCAAACATACCCTTCCTCTGCCCCTAGATGTATTCTGATTTAGCGATAGCTTTTTTTTATGATTTTTTTCCAATTTTTATTAGGTATTTATTTCATTTACATTTTAAATGCTATCCCCAAAGTTCCCTATACCCCCCCCCCCGCTCACCTACCCACCCACTCCCCCTTCTTGGCCCTGGTGTTCCCCTGTACTGGGGCATATAAAGTTTTCAAGACCAAGGGGCCTCTCACGACTCACCTAGCTTAGGAAATTCTTGTCTTCCCAACATTTGACCTCCATCCATGCACCTTGAAAACCATTTCCTCATTCTATCACCATTTGATAAGGGTCCACAGAGGTTGAAAATTTGGCACCTGTAAGGAAGGTCCAGAAATTGGTGCAAAGCACTGGCCAGTTTCTATGATGATAAGCTTCAAGTTGTCAGCAGGGCTTCCTGATACTGACCCTGATCAACCAGAGAGAGAATGGTGAAGGCTATAAAAACACACTAGTTACAGAATACTTTGTTTTAAGAGATTTAGTAAGTGTATTGCTCTCAGGGAGCAATACTATGCACTAGTCACTATTTTCTGTGTTTTGGTAATAACAGTAAACACAAGATCTATTGCCTTAACAAAGTTTTAAGTATGTTATTTTGTTGTTGTTGTTGTTGTTGTTAGCTGTGGACACATTGTCACACAGTTCTCAAGAATGTCTAAAACTTTATACCAATTAATCATCATATCCCACTTCTCCCAACTCCCATTCTACTCCATGTTTCTATTATTTTTATGTGTTCAATTATTTTAGATACCCAAGAGGAATGGAATCACACAGAGTTTATCCTTTTGTGACTAGCATAGATCACTCAGCACACTCAGCATAGTGACCATCCTCAACATGATTGTTTTACACTCTTTTAAAAGGACCACTGTACTACTTGACAATATGTACGTAGTGCTTTTTCTTTATGTTATTGATTGGACACATTTTTTGGATTGTTTCAGTACTTTTACTATAGTGAGTAATTCTGCACTAATAGGGAAAATTACTTTGAGATTATAATATCTAATTATCTCTAAGCCAAGAATATGAATTTTGGAATGATTGGTATATTTTAAGTTTTTAAGTAACTACTGGTTTAATACTGTGAATGCACCATTTAAATTCCCACTAAAGGTTTACAAAGTATCCAAATTTATCCATGTTCTTCCTCAAACTATTTTTGGCAAGTGTTTCATAATAACAATTCTAGAAAATATGAGGTAATAATGCATTGTGGGTTATTTTATTTTATTTCAATTTTTGGAGGTTTTGAGGGAGGGTTTCTCTGTGTAGACCAGTCTTTCATGGAACTTACTTTGTAGACTAGGCTGGCCTGGAACTCAGAGATTCACCTGCCTGTGCCTCCCAAGTGCAGGAATTAAAGGAGTGTGCCAAAATGCTCAGTTATTTATTTATTTATTTATTTATTGCAGGTAGGTGCTCAAATTCTACAACACACATGTCAAAACCAGAAGACAAGTTATAGAAGTCAGTGAGTCTTGGGAATCAAACCTAAGTTTGGCAACAAATCCCTTTACCCACTAGGACATATACCCAGCTTTACATTGTGATTTTAATTTTATTTCTACAATGATCTAATAATGTAAAAGTGTTGACCACCTTTAGATACACCTGTTGGCTACTTCTATGGCTTCTCTGGAGAAATTTCTATTAATGTCCATTCTTTATTTTTAAATTAAATAGCATACATATATGCATACATACATACATATATACATACATATACATATAGATATGTATATATGTCTATCAATGTCCTTTGTTTATTTTTAAATTAAACATACACACACACACACACACACACATGGATATTTTGTCTACATGTGTGTCTGTGTGCCAAATATGTGCCTGGCCTGCAGAGGTCAGGAGAAGTTATCAGATCCCCTGGAACTATATACAGTTGGCTGTGCACCATTATATCCAGCTCAGCCCTCTTTCTAGCTTCAAATTTAAAATTAAATTATTACTATCTTCATATCTATTGATTTGTAGAAGTTCTTTATATTATTTTGGATAGCAGCTCTTTATCACATGTACTCCTCAGTTTATAGGTTTTTCTCAGCTATTGCTTTTTATACAGAAAGTTTTACCTTGTTGAAATACATTAAAGGAGATGTAAATAAACTTAAAGTAATTTATGTTCATATGCTGTACAATTTAACATTGCATAAAATGCCCAAATTTTTTGAAGTCATCTACAGATTTAATGTGACCTTCATAAGAATCCCAACTGCATTTCTACAGAAAGATTTAAAAATCCTAAAATTCATATGAAATCACAAAAGATACCAAATAACAGAACAATCCCATTGAAAAACAAAACCATCATATGTCCTAAATTTAAAATGCATTATAAATCTAGAGCAATGAAATATGTGGTATTGTCATAAAACAGTCATATAGACCATTGGAACATGTCTCTTCCAAATAAACACACACACACACACACACACACACACACACACACACACACACCATGATCAACAAATAAAAATGGTCTCAAAAAGACATAATGGAAAAAGGATGGTCTATTCAATAGCTGATTTTATGTAGCAGAGGGTGGCTTAGTCGGCCATTAATGGGAGGAGAGGCCCTTGGTCTTGCAAAGATTACATTCCCCAGTACAGGAGAATGCCAGGGCCAAGAAGTGGGAGTGGGTGGGTTGGGGAGCAGAATGGGGGAGGGTATAGGGTACTTTGGGGATAGCATTTGAAATGTAAATGAATAAAATATCTAATAAAAAACTAGGATAATAAAAAATCGCTGATTTTAGGAAAACTGAATATTCACATGTAAAAGAATGAAGCTGGATCCTTATCTTATATTCTACACAAACATTGACTAAAGATAAGTAAGAGATTTAAATCTAAGTTGAAGAGTGGAAAGCCACTAAAAGAAGATGTAAAGCTTGATGACACTGAAATGGGCAACAGTTTTTTGGATATAACATCAAAAGGCACAAACATCAAAGGGGGAAAAAAAGACAAATGGAATCCCAGTGCAAGGGTAACTTTCTAGGCACAAAGGACAAAGGTAGAGCCTTCTCCTGCAGAGTTTATGTCCAGGTGTGGAAAGACAGATGGCATGCACAGGTACAATTAAAAAATAAGTAAGTAGTAATTTCAGGCAATTAAGGATAGCTATGAAGAAACAACAGTGTGGCAATGTTTAACTATGGTAGCAGGTAGGCTACTCTGAGGTGTGGAAGCAGGGATGGAGTAAAGGGAAGGTATCATGAATAAGTCCATGAGTGAAAGGCTGGTCTTGCTGTGCTCCCGAAGTATTGTGTGCTTGCAGAGTACTTGATGACGAGCAAGTATGATTAGAAAGCCAGGAAGAGCCTAATATAGCAGGGTGTGGGGGATGTAAGGAGTTTGGTCCACTTTGATTTGGTCTAGGCTTGGCTTGTGAAAGGTGACTCTGACTGCCTTTAGAATTGGGTTGAACAGGTAAGAGGTGGGACTCCTGTATTCTCCTTGGATGCTTATCAGGTGAATAAGGCATATTTTTTATTCAAAAATTTTATTATAAAACTAACCAAGGTAGGGGATGGGAGACAGGAGGGGAGATTCAATTTTAAGTGAGGTAGCAGTAGTTTTCTTACTTAAGGTGGCTTAAATTTTAGTGTTCAAAAATATTTTTTTTGTATGAGCACCTTCAATCTTCTCAGAACTTATACCCCAATGGGAGATACAGAGAAAGGGATCACTATAGACAAATGGTCTCTTGCTGCAGGAATCCACTCCTAATATGCATCTCACTGGGGGATCCCCTGCCCACAGTTGCTCCACTCAACTTTGCACTTCACCTCATCTTCCCTTCATAGTTCCTGCATGTAATAGGGCTTTTCTCCTGTATAGTAAGAGTTTGCTCAGGTCTGGACGTGTCTATCCTTCCACATCAGTTATGAACATAACTTTTCTTTTATTAGCATCTGCTTATGGCGAGTATGTGGAGAAAAAGGAGCACTCCTCCATTGCTGGTGCAATTGAAAGCTGGTATAACCACTCTAGAAATCAGTTTGTCAGTTCCTCAGAAAATTGGACATAGTACTACTGGAGGACCTAGCTATACCACTCCTGGGCATTTACTCAGAAGATGTTCCAACTTGTAATAAGGACACATGCTCCACTATGTTCATAGCATCCCTATTTACAATTGCCAGAACCTGGAACGAACCCAGATGTCCTTCAACAGAGGAATGGATACAGAAAATGTGGTACATTTACACAATGGAGTACTACTCAGCTATTAAAAACAATGAATTCATGAAATTCTTTTTATTTTTATTATTATTATTTTCTTTATTTACATTTCAAATGCTATCCCGAAAGTTCCCTATACCCCACCCCCGCCCCTGCTCCCCTACCCACCCACTCCCACTACTTGGCCCTGGCCTTCCCCTGTGCTGGGTCATATAAAGTTTACAAGACCAAGGGGCCTCTCTTCCCAATGATGGCTATTTAGGCCATCTTCTGCTACATATGCAGCTAGAGACACGAGCTCAGGTGGTACTGGTTAGTTCATATTGTTGTTCCACCTACAGGGTTGCAACCCCCTACAGCTCCTTGGGTACTTTCTCTAGCTCCTCCATTGGGGGCCCTGTGTTCCATCCAATNNCTGACTGTGAGCATCCACTTCTGTGTTTNCCAGGCACTGGCATAGCCTCACAAGAGGCTGCTATATCAGGGTCCCTTCAGCAGAATCTTGCTGGCATGTGCATTAGTATCTGGGTTTGGTGGCTGATGGTGGGGTGGATTCCTGGATAGGGGTAGTCTCTGGATAGTCCATCCTTTCATCTTAGCTGTAAATTTTGTCTCTGTACCTATATCCTTTCATGGGTATTTTGTTCCTTATTCTAAGGTGGAAGAATTCATGAAATTCTTAGACAAATGCATGGAACTAGAAAATATCATCCTGAGTGAGATAACCCAATCACAAAAGAACACATATGGTATGCATTCACTGCTAAGTGGATATTAGCCCAGAAGCTCGGAATATCCTAAATACAATTCACAGACCATGTGAAGCTCAAGAAGAAGGAAGACCAAAGTATGGATAACTCACCACTTCTTAGAAAGGGGATCAAAATACCCATGGGAGGAGAAACAGGGATAAAGTGTGGAGCAGAGACTGAAGGAATGATAATCCAGATACTGCCTGTCCCACCTCAGGATCCATCCCATATACAGTCACCAAACCCAGACACTACTGTGGATGCCAACAAGTGCTTGCTGACAGGAGCCTGATATAGATGTCCCCTGAGAGGCTCTGCCTGTGCCTGACAAATACAGAGGTGGATGCTTTCAGTCAACCATTGGACTGAGCACAAGATCCCCAGTGGAGGAGCTATAAAAAGGACTGAATGAGCTGAAGGAGCTGGCAGCCCCATAGAAGGAACAACAATATGAACCAGCCAGTACCCCCCCCACACACACACACTGAGAGCTCCCACGGACTAAACCACCAACCAAAGAGTATACAAGGAAGGACCCATGGCTCCAGCTGCATATGGAGCAGAGGATGGCCTTTTTGGATATCAATTCGAGGAGAGGCCCTTTGTCCTGAGAAGGTTCAATGCCCCAGTATAGGGGAATGCCAGGTCAGGAAAGCAGGTGTGAATGGGTTGGTGAGCGGGGGAGGGGAGTTGGGATAGGGAGTTTTCGGAGGAGAAACAAGAAAAGGGAATAACATTTGAAATGTAAATAAAGAAAATATCTAATAAATAGAAAAAAGGAAGAAAAAAGACAGTCCAAAAATAAATAAATAAATATATTAGATTGAGATATAAAATATATAGTTACAGATAGCAAGACTCTATTGCTAGAACAGTATATTATTCAGTTGCAAAACATTAAGAAATCAAGCTAGAACTAACCTGAAAGCTTCCTGCCTACTGATTAGCTCCAAGTGCTAGAAAATGTTATATGTGCTACTAAGGGCGAGGAGGCGTGGGGGTGATCATCAGCAATCTTACTCAGCTATAAAACTTGAATAGTCTCATCCTGGTAAGTCTATTAGGCAAACTGTGCCCACCAAGTAACTGTGGCATAATTGTTATGGGGTCAACCAACTGCTTTCTAATTGTATTCGAAGCCCCTCCCACAGGAGTTAATGCATGCCTGATACTGTTAACGTGATCCAAAGCCCACAGCTATGGAGGTCATAGTTCCTACATGGAAGAAGGATATTGTTGTTTTCTAACCAACATAATGAAAAACTGCCTGCTTAAATATTAAAAACAGAAACAAAAACAAAAACAAAAACAAAAATCCTATCTGCTCCATCAATGTAACTAGACCTTATAGAAGATCACAGTGAGTCTATAATAGCATTCAACCCAGTGGTTCTCCCTCTCCCTCTCCCTCTCCCTCTCCCTCTCCCTCTCCCTCTGCTGTCTCCTTCTCTCTCTCTCTCTCTCTCTCTCTCTCTCTCTCTCTCTCTCTCTCTCTCTCTCTCTCTCTCTCTCTCTCTCTCTCTCTCTCTCTCTTTCTCTCTCTCTCTCTCTCTCTCTCCTACATGGCACCTATTCCATTCATCAACAGAGTTTCATTTCACTTAGATGGTTCTCTTTAAAAGTTCTCTTAGTATCTCTTGTTTGTTCTCTGTCCACTGGTTCCTAGTCCTCTAAGTTCCAATCACATGCCATCTGCCCATGGAAGACCATTTAGGAACCTATAGATCATCTCTGAGGATTGCAAAGCATTCACTATGGAAATGATATCTAGACCCAAGCACAGCTGAGTTTAAAGCCCAGTGACTAACAGAGTGACTTTGAACAAGCAACGTGTCCTGTTTATACCTCAGGTGCTGTTGTGCTAAGAAGATGAGATACACATACACATTTGACACTGACTAACCTGTGCCCAATGCTCAATAACAACTGCTATTTGTAGAAGCATTCGTGCATTTATGGGTATGTTTCTACTCACTCTGAATCTTAGAGACACATGCATCACTATGTATTCAGAGTCTTCCCACATACAAAACCTAGTTACTTAAACTTTTTTGATGATTTCTTAAGTATCAAAGCTATTCAATATCAGTCTTACAGATATATATCATAGTACTAATGCGTAGGAAGGAAAAACAAAGAAATTCTGGAATATAGACTCTTGAATGTTCTTTCCTTTTGCACCCCTTACCAGTGTGGTGTTCCACCCCTTGGTAGTTTATTGCTTAAAAATTACTTCGATTCATTTTTGCTTGTAAATTCTCCAAAGAATGGAAGATAAAAGTCACTCATTGTAGTAATCTCTTCAGGCTTCCTCACTCTCCAAATTATAAAGTTTGCTTTGGATAGTAGTTCAAAGCAGCAGAGATTTCTCATTACATGTTATCTACCTTTTATTTTTCTATGTTTTGGGATAAATGAACTGAATAATGCAAAATGTAATCATCTTGGGCCACACATCCATCTAAGAACTAAGAAGAACATAGCAATGTGGACCTTAGTTTTTTTCAGCAGTATACTGAGCTCCACAGGCTTTTAACACAGATATGGCAGAATATTGTGGCATGGATGGCTACAAGTATTAAACAGGAGACTGGAGGTGGTGACACGTGGTAAGACTACTCAGTACTGGATGGAATTCTATGATCCATAGTCACATGTCAGTGATGACAGAGAAGGCATCAAGGTCTACACAGGCATCAGAGTACAGGTTTCACCAAATAGACTACATAGATGCCTTCCTCAAGTTGAACAAAAACACCAACTGCAATTGTAGACTAAGTTGAGCCTGTATTTCTAATTAGATTTGGCACTATAACAACAGCTTCTAGTGCTGAAGTCGTAAAGTGACTTCAGTGTCAAAGAACATAATCAGCATGCATCGAATTTCAGGAAAGAGGGAGCAAACCAAGCCAAAGCACAAAGACTGCAACAAAAAATACTTCATCGCATGTCCGGATGCATGTAATCAAGGGCCAAGCACCCTCAGGGGAACATGAGTTCTCAAAAGTGTTTGTCAATAGAATGGAGCAAATGGATGGATCTGGAGGATATCGTCCTGAGTGAGGTAACAAAAGAGCTCATATGATATGCACTCACTGATAAGTGGATATTAGCCCAGAAACTTAGACTACCCAAGATACAATTTGCAAAGAATACAAAACTCAAGAAGAAGGAAAACCAAAGTGTGGCTACTTCTTTCCTTCTTAGAATGGGGAACAAGTTTCCACGGAGGGAGTTAACAGAGACAAAGTTTGGCGCTGAGACAGAAGGAAGGACCATCCAGAGACTGTCCCACCCAGGGATCCTACTCATAAACAACCATCAAACCCAGACACTATTGCATATGCCAGCAAGATTTTGCTGACAGNACCCTGATATAGCTGTCTTTTGTGAGGCTATGCCAGTGCCTGGCAAATACAGAAGTGGATGCTCACAGTCCTCTATTGAATGGAACACAGAGCCTCCAAAGGAGGAGCTAGAGAAAGTACCCAAGGAACTGAAGGGGTCTGCAATCCTATAGGAGGAACAACAATATGAACTAANCAGTACCCCCAGAGCTCGTGTCTCTNGTTGCATATGTAGCAGAGGATGGCCTAGTCGGCCATCATTGGGAGGAGAGGCCCTTGGTCTTGTGAAGATTATATGCCCCAGTACAGGGGAATGCCAGGGCCAGGAAGCAGGAGTGGGTGGGTTGGGGAGCAGGGTTGGTGGAGGGTATAGGGGACTTTCAAGATAGCATTTCAAATGTAAATGAAGAAAATATCTAATAAAAAAGAAAATGATGTTTAAAAATGAAGGTGAGATAAAGGCATTTCTGGACACACAAAAAGATATTTGTTTTTTTTTTTTTTTAAAAACAAAACAAAACAAAACAAAAAAAAGTATCAACAACAGACCTGCTCTGTAAGGAATGCTAATGGCAGTTTGTTGAACTGACAGGGATGTTAATGAGTTAGAAGAAAACACGGGCTTGAAATTCCTTGGTAAGAGTAATCATAAAAACAGATTCATAGTGCCCTAGCATTGTAAAACTATTCATAGGCTTGGTGTGACAACCAAAGTAGCAAACAATTGAAGCAAAGGGTAAATTAATGTGATAAGATTCAAAGGCACAACCAGATCATCAGATAGGAGCCTGATACAGCTCTCACCTGAGAGGCTCTGCCAGTGTCTCACAAATACAGAGGTGGATGCTCACAGCCATCCATTGTACTGAGCACAGGATCCCCAATGAAGGAGATAGAGAAAAGACCCAAGGAGCTGAAGGGGTTTGCAGCCCCATGGGAGGAACAACAATATGAACTAGCCAGTACCCCCAGAGCTCCCAGGGACTAAACCACCAAAGTGCACACATAGTGGGGCTCATGGCTCAAGCTGCATATGCAGCAGAGGATGGTCTAACTGGACATCAATGAAAGGAGAGGCCCTTTGCCCTATGAAGGCTGTATCCCCCAGTGTGGGGGAATACCAGAGCCAGAAAGCTGGAGTGGGTGGGTTGGTGAGCAAGAGGAGGGGGAAGGGGTGGGGGAGGGTGTTTTTCAGAGGGGAAACCAGAAAAGGGGATAGCATTTGAAATATAAATAAAGAAAATATCCAATAAAAAAGAGAACCTGGAGCTGGGCGTGGTGGCACACACCTTTAGTCCCAGCACTCAAGAGGCAGAGACTGGTGGATTTCTGAATTCAGGGCCAGCCTAGTCTACAAAGTGAGTTCCAGGACAGCCAGGGCTATACAGAGAAACCCTGTCTCGAAAAACAAAAACAAAAACAAAGAGAGAGAACCTGAAAAAGAGGAAAGAAGAGAATCACAGCAAATTGGCAAAGTCAAGCTACTAAGTGTCTTTAATAAGACCTCGCCTATCAATGAACACCCTACTCACACATGAGTTAAGAGTGCCAATTTAAAGAATAGAGTGAGTGAATTTGTACAAAAAAATTTTAGCTTAAACCATAAGCCACACAACAGAAGCTCAATTCTATCTAAGCACACACTGACTGATATTCAAGGAATTTGAATAAGATATTTCAAACAAATGGAACCCCAATCATGTAGGAACATCTATGCTTAGGTTCAAAAAGACTTTTAATCAAAAATAGAAAAGAGTCAAGATTATTCGATAAGAATGGTCATTTCAGGAAGAAGAATGAGGAATTCCAAATACATACCTCATACCAAAGTAACTTACTACAAAATATGGTAATTCCTAGCCCCAATGAAAGAGATAAGCTGAAATGCAGCACTAATAAAAGATTTCAACAGCACACTGTCATCAGCATACACATCATCAGCGAAGAAAATCAGTGGTATGCAAAAGAATTCAGTTACACCATATATCAAATGGACATGACATCTAAGAAGATGTCAGAATATACACATTGGTTGTTCTCTCCTTGCAAGTATTTTACTGTAGGTGGCACTGTCATTCCAGTTTGGCTATGAGTTGTTGGCATTATGTAGGTGTTTCAGAACTAAGAACCAATGCCCAAGAAAATCACAGATTTATATTTAGTATGTTGTTCACCATGAAGGAGGAAATTAACTACAGAGAATTTTCTGTCCCTAGTATCTTCTACCTGGAGCCAGGGTAGACCTCAATGACTCCTCTGTGTCACTAGCCTGAGATCAGGCACTATGGGATTTAGACCATCTCTGGATCAAATTGGATGAACTAGCTAGAAGCTCCTGTGTCAAGCTCAACAGTGTGTGTGGAAATAGGAAAGTTGCAGGCCCTCTGAGCAGGAGAAGCATTCAGATTTTAAATTATGATCTTTGATCCATTTAGATTTGTTTTGTGCATGTGAAGATAAACAGAACTAAAGATCTTGGAGCATCTTTAAAAATGATGCTGATCAAATTAGGTAGCTACGTGTAGAAGGATAAAACTGGATCCCCACCTCTAACTGGATACAACACTCAACTCTAAATAGATAAAGGCATAAGGCTTTGACAGAAGGCCTAATACTCAATCTGATAAGGGAGAAAATAAAAAACTATTCTTCTATTTAAAGGCACAAGAAAGTACTCTAGTGGCAAAGGCATTAAAACCAACAATTGACTAGTGGGATCCCAGAAAACCAAAAGTCTTATGTACAACATTTAACACTATCATTTGAATGAAGAGGTAGTCTGCAAAATAGGAAAAATCTTTACCAGCTATACATCTGACAGAGCATTAGAATCTAAAGTGTACAAAGAACAAAAATCAAAACAAAATAAAACAAACAAACAAACAAAAACAAGAATAACAAAAATCAGGAAACCAACACAGTTAAACAAGGGGGCATGGATCTAAATAGCAAATTCTCAAAAGATGAAATATAGTGGTCAAGAAACATTTGTGTAACGTGCTCAACATTTTAGCCACTAGAGACAAGGAAAGTAAAACCACATCTAGGTTTTATTTGGGGTAACCCAGTTGGGATGGCCAAGATCAAAAAGCACACTGCAGCAGTGGGTTCGTCTAGTGCTAGGCTTTACTTTGTGGGGTCACTTTTAATTATTACTTCAGTTCATTGCTTGTTATGGGTGGGCCTAATTAGAAGTTTACCCATTTCCTCTCATTTGGGAGAATCTAAATTTTTGAAGTAGTAGCTGCTTATTCTGGTTTTCATTGGATTTTGATATAACATCTCCTTTTATTAAGTTGAGTAATTTTTTATGTTTCTTTTTCCTAGTTTGACTACAGACTTTGTAAATCTTACCTTTCCTCCTTCCAAGTTCTACTATAAACCCCTCCCTGATTTCCTTAAATTTAATGAGCTGTTCTTTCATAAATTGTTATTGTGTGCATATATGTATGTACAGGTATAATCTAAAGTGTAACCTATTTTGTCTGAATAATATTACTTGCATATGTGTTTTCAATCTTATCAATCTTTTCAAAGAACTAAATCTTGATTGATTTTTATATTTTCTTTTAGTTTCTGTTTCATTAATTTCTGCTTTGTATTTTATTTCTTGTACTGCATTTAGGTTTGACTTCCTGTTTGTCTAGATCTTAAGGCTCATTGTTAGATTAATTGTTTGAGATCTATGACTTCTCCCTAGAAATGCTTTGCCTGCATCCCAGAAATCTGTTACACTGTTCTGTCATTTACATTCATTATAGGAATTTTTCTGCAATCTTTACTTCCTCAGTGACCCACAACTCATTCAAAATTGTCTCAGTCTCCAAATATTAGTGCTGTTTCTGAGTCATCTTTGGCTATTGAGTCTAGTTTAAATTTGGTATGATATAAAAGACAAGGAATAATTTAACATTTTGTATTTTTTATTTTATTCTTCTTTCATATATTTAATTACATCCTGTAGTTTCTCCATTGCTCCAAGTCCCCCCAACCTTACCTCTCACCATATCTTCTCCTCCTCCATTTCCCTTCAAAATAAAGAACAGGAATATTTACCAAATATGGCCTAAGAAGATAGAAGAAGACTAGGCACAAGCCCTCATATCAAGGCTAGACAAGGAAGCACAGTAGGAGGAAAAGGTTCTCAAACATAAGCAAAAGACTGAGAGACACTGCCGCCCACCACATACTCATACTTTTGGGGTTCCCATGAGAACACCAAGCTATAAAAAACATATGCAGAGGACCTAGCTCAGAGTCATTTTTGTACTTTTAAAAGTGGTTTTGCATCTTTGTCAAAGATCAAGTGTCCATAAGTGTGTGGTTTTATTTCTGGGCCTTCAATTCTATTCCATTGATCAATATGTCTGTCTCTGTACCAATACCATGCAGTTTTTATTACTATTGTTTTGTAGTAAAGCTAGAGGTCAGGGAAGGTGACTCCTCCAGTCATTCCTTTATTGATAAGAATTGTTTTAGCTCTTCTGAGTATTTTGTCTTTCCAAACGAATTTGAGAATTGTTCTTTCCATGTCTGTGAAACATTGCGTTGGGATTTTGATGGGGATTGCATTGAATCTATAGATTGCCTTTAGTAAGATGACCATTTTTACTATGTTAATTCTGCCAATCCATGAGCATGGGAGATCTCTCTATTTTATGAGATCTTCTTTGATTTCTTTCTTGAGAGACTTGAAGTTACTGTTACACAGGTCTTTCACTTGTTTGGTTAAAGTTACCTCAAGATATTTTATATTATTTATAGCTATTGTGAAGGGAGTTGTTTCCCCAATTTCCTTCCCAGCCTGTTTATCATTTGTACAAAGGAAGGCTACTGATTTATTTGAGTTAATTTTATATCCAATCACTTTGCTGAAGTTTCTTATCAGCTGGATATGTTCTCTGGTACAATTTTTGGTGTTGCTTATGTATACTATCATATCATCTGTAAATAATGATACATTTATTTCATCTTTGCCAATTTGTATCCCCTTGATCTCTTTTTGTTGTCTTATTGTTCTAGCTAGCACTTCAAGTATTATATTGAATAGATACGGGGAGAGTGGGCATCCTTGTCTTGTCCCTGTTTTTAGTGGGATTTATGATAGCCAGAAGCTGGAAACAACCCAGATATCCTATGACTGAAGAGTGGATACAGAAAATGTGGTTTATTTACAAATGGAATACTACTCAGCTATTAAGAATGAGGACATCCTGACTTTTGCAGGCAAATGGATGGAACTAGAAAATATCATCTTGAGTGAGGTAACTCAGACCCAAAATGATATGCATGGTACATAGTCACTAATAAGTGGATGTTAGCCCCCCCCCCAAAAAAAAGAAAAGAAAAGAAAAGAAAGAAAAAAGAAAAAAGAAAAAAAAAAGGACAGAATACCCAAGATACAGTTCAAAGAACTCAAAAACGTTAACAAGCTGAAGTGCCCAAGTGAGGACACCTCGGTCCCACTTGGCCTCAGTCCCACTTGGGAGGGAGAAGCAAGTAATCACAAGTGGGAATGGAGGGAGGGACCTGGGAGGGACAGTGAAGGGGGTGAGGGAGTTGGGGGAAGAGGGGAACCTGATCTGGTATTAGGTGAGGGAAAAGGACTGAAGCCCTGAGGGCCAGCAGAAAGAATGGAAACAGGCAACCTCAGGAGGTAGGAGATTGGGGGGACACTCCAGAATGTACCAGAGACCTGGGAAGTGAGAGACTATCAGGACTCAAAAGGAGGGACCTTAGGGAGAAGGAACTTATAGAGCCCACATTCAGCAGAAAGATGGGGCATCAAATGAGGGAACGGGGGCATCCCACAGTCACAACTCTGACCCACAATTGTTCCTGTCTGAATGGATTACAGGGATGGAAATGGAGAGGAGCCTAAGAATAATAAGGTCCAGGGACAGGGCCAAAAGTGGGATCCAGCTCAAGGGGAGGACACTATTACTGAGGCTATGGAGCGCTCACACAAAGGGACCTAGCATGATCGCACTCCTGAAGACCCAACAAGCAGCTGAAAGAGTCAGATGCAGATATTTGTACCCAACCAATGGACATAAGCAGCTGGCCCCTGTTGTTGAATTGGGGAAGGCTGAAAGAAGCTAAGGAGAAGGGCAATTCTGTAGGAGGACCAGCAGTCTCAGTTAATCTGAACCCCCAAGATCTCTCCAACAATGGACCATCTAACAGGCAGCATACACCAGATGATATGAGGCCTCCAACACACATACAGTAGAGGACTGCCGGTTCTGTGTTCATTCAGAGATAATGCACCTAACCTTCAAGAGACTGGAGGCCCCAGGGAGTTTAGAGGTCAGGTAGGTGGGGGTGGGGACATCCAGGTGAAGACAGGGGATAGGGAGGAGGTACAGGATCTGGAACAGTCTGAGGGTGGATGGACAGCAGGGGGAATAAAATATGGAGTGTAAAAATATTATTTTTTTAAAAAGTGGTTTTACAGTATATACTACAATTAATTTTAGAGACTGAGTCACCAAGTACAGAGCATACACAGGGTAGACAGAAGCCTCTGGCACATAGGTAGCAGATATACAGCTCAGTATCCATGTGGGTCCCTCCACAACTGGAGCAGCGGCTGTCCCTAAAATTGTTGCCTGTCTGTGGAATCTGTTCCTCACGTGGGATGCCTTGTCTGGCCTCAGTGGTAAAGGATGAACCTAACCTTGCAGAGACTTGATGAGCCAGGGTGAGTAGATACACAGGGATAATCCCACTCCTCTCAGAGAAGGGGAGGGAAGAAACCCTGTGTGGGAGAGACCAAGAGGAAACACCGATCAGGATGTAAAATGAATAAATAAATTAATTACTGGAAAACTAAAAAAGAACTCCTAGAAAAAAAAAAGTCTAGAGATATTTATCAGAACGCATAAATGGAGCCTCCAAACATACTAGGCTTATTTCTAGTTCTTCTCTCATGAAGAGTTCTTCCCTCTGAGCTGAGAAACAGAGCTGTGCTTGGCTGTGGACTAAGACTGGAGTCTGACTAGTGCACGATGGTACTGAATGAAGGTCAATAAACCACCATTGGTAAAGCCTCTGGTCATGACTGGTATGCACCGAGCTTATTTTTGTGATTTTAAAAAAGAGGCTGTTGAATATGATGAGAAACAGAAAAGGCTAAAGTAAGTACAGGATCACAAGGATTTTAGGATTTATTAGACATTGCGCCTATTCACAGATTCTGCCACAACACTAGGAGTCGCATCAGAGTTGCTAACTACTGACAGGCCTCCCCTTTTCCCCCACCCCCCTGCCTCAGGAAGAGGCTGTGATATCTAAGGTTGGGACTGAGCTTCTTGGGATAGGAACTGGACCATATAACATCCTGTATCCAACCTGACATAGACAAGAGGATGGTCAGGGCCAGATAGATTCATGAATGAGCAGGCCAGCCAGGGACCTTAAGGAAGTGTGGATGGCTCTCTTCCCTTATGTGGGATGGTTGGAGAGTCTCTGTGGTTGCTTTAGTCTTGGTTTCACTGTACTTCATGGTTCTGCTGCTGCTTTTCTGTAGTGAGCAAGTCTCCTTTCACTGGTTGGACTGGCTTAGTCTCTTGGACTTGGTCAGTGCTTGGTACTAATTGCTCTATCTGCTTCTCCTGCTGTGTCAGGTTCTTCCATTCGTGATTCTTCCTTTCCAGTTGTTTACCCTTCTTTTCTAGTTCTTGATCCAGTGGCTGGTCCGAGAGTTCCTTCTCCTGTTCTCGATATGAGTAATCCAGCTGGTGTTCCCTTGAAGCTTTCTCTTGTGTAAGTGACTGACCCAGGCTTTTTGGTCCTTGATAACCATCATGCTCTATCTGTTGCTGCTGCTGCTTTCCCAGGTGCAGTTCTGGCTCACCAAGTTTCTGCTTCTCTTCCTGATCCTCTGTCATATCTGGCTCAGGTGACTCCTGCTGCTTTCCCAGGTGCAGTTCTGGCTCGTTTGGCTTCTGACGCTGCTTCTCTCCCAATTGCAGTTCTGGTTCCTGACACTCATGGTGCTGTTGCTTTCCCAGGTGCAGTTCTGGGTCATATGGTTCCCAGGGCTGCTGCTTTCTCAGGTACAGTTCTGGCTCATGAAGCTTCTGCTTCTCTTTCTGATCCTCTGCCATATATGGCTCATGTGACTCCTGCTGCTTTCCCAGTTGCAGTTCTGGCTCAGGTGACTTCTGTTGCTGCTGTTTTCCCAATTGCAGTTCTGGGTCAGGTGACTCCTGCTGCTGCTGCTTTCCCAGTTGCAGTTCTGGGTCAGGTGACTCCTGCTGCTTTCCCAGTTGCAGTTCTGGGTCAGGTGACTCCTGCTGCTGCTGCTGCTTTCCCAGTTGCAGTTCTGGCTCTGGTGGCTTCTGCTGCTGCTGCTTTCCCAGTTGCAGTTCTGGCTCAGGTGACTCCTGCTGCTTTCCCAGTTGCAGTTCTGGGTCAGGTGACTCCTGGTGCTGCTGTTTTCCCAGGTGCAGTTCTGACTCAGGTGACTCCTGGTGCTGCTGCTTTCCCAGTTGCAGTTCTGACTCAGGTGACTCCTGGTGCTTTCCCAGTTGCAGTTCTGGCTCAGGTGACTTCTGCTGCTGCTGTTTTCCCAGTTGCAGTTCTGGCTCAGGTGACTCCTGCTGCTGCTGCTTTCCCAGTTGCAGTTCTGGGTCAGGTGACTCCTGCTGCTTTCCCAGTTGCAATTCTGGGTCAGGTGACTCCTGCTGCTGCTGCTTTCCCAGTTGCAGTTCTGGCTCAGGTGACTCCTGCTGCTTTCCCAGTTGCAGTTCTGGCTCAGGTGGCTTCTGCTGCTGCTGCTTTCCCAGTTGCAGTTCTGGTTCATGCAGCTTCTGCTTCTGCCTCTGTCCCAGGTGCAGCTCCTGCTGCTTTTCTCCTGGAGTCAGTTCCTGCTCCTCTGGAGATTTCTGCTGCTGACCCAGATGCAGTTCTGGATCCTGCAACCTCTCCTGGTGCTGTCTCAGATGTAGCTCCTGTGATACTAGCATGTTTTGCTGCTGCTGCTGCCGCTGCTGCCCCGGGCACAGCCCCTGCTCCCGTGTCTCCTGCTGCTGCTGCTGGTGCTGACTGAGGTGCTGTTCTTGCACTTGTGGCTCTTGTTGCTGTTGTTGTCCCAGGCAAGGGAGCCCCTGGGGCTCCTGTGATAGCTGATGGTTCTCCAGATGCAGTTCCTGTTCCTGCAGCTCCTGCTGTGACTTTTTCATCTGTAGCTGCTGCTTTTGTGGTCCTGACTGCAGGTGGTGCTCACACTTTTGCTCAGGCAGATCCTTCACGGGGTTTGGCCCCTTCTCCTCATGTTTGGGAAAGCCCTTCTCTTGAATCTCAGTGAAGACCTGGCATTGTGTAGGATGTGGAGTTGGTTGCTTTGTTTGTTCCTGCTGGATATGATCTGGAGAACACACAGTCTTGAGAGATCCCTGAATCACAGCTGGAAGAGTCACTGGCAGTGTGTGTTGATGGGACATCTTGGAAGCTTCTGTAGACCAAACTGAAAAACAGAAAGGTCAGAGGGCAGACTGAAGACAAGGGAAATAAAGGAACTGCTGAACATAGAGAATATATATTATGTTCTAGGTTCTTGACATCGTTACTACTGTATAAGGCATTCTCCCACTTCCTTGGGCTGTGAACCCCAGAAGTAGAAAAGAGTTAGGGTGGAAATGGTGAGGGCGAAGAAATGCTATCCACTGAGCCCTCTTGTTCACTGGAGGAGTCATCTTACAAAGAAGTTCTGCAAGAATAGTCTGGCTGTTAATTAACCTGCTTTTGTCTGATCTTTCCCTAGGTTCTAGAAAGACAGTGTCTGTGATATGTCACAATATGAAGGAAACCTTAGAAAAATAAGGGTCTCACAGAGAACTGCAGAGCTCTGGAAAGCTTAAAGTCTGTGCTGAAGGAGAGCTGGGATTGCAGGAACCTCAGACTGGAGTCGCATAGCACATTGCAGGCCCAGTTCCCATCAACACACTGTGGATTTCTGGGCAGCTCACATAGTTCTTCTGGGTTTAAGTTTTTTTTTTCTCCAAAAAATTAGCAGGTTGCCCTATTCAGCCTGAGAGTTCCTTTCTTTTTTGCTTTTCTGAATGTGAGCTGTATTCCCAGGGCCAAAGTTGAAGAGTGAGAGGCAGCTGGAGAGTTCCTGAGAATTGGAGCTTGTTATACTCAGTACTTAATACAATTTCTCCACTCCTGGTTTTCATGGCTTTCTCTATACAGAAAGTTTCCCTCTGCACACCTACCTGCTTCCTTGAAGGATAAATAATCCAGCTGAATCTAGCCCCAGAGCAGTATCTACTCCAACTCTAAGTAGACACCTGTGGTCATGTTCTGGCCTGTTGGGAGCCTACAGCCCTAACTAAGAACCCAGCAGCTAACACTCACCCAACTCACAGAAGGGAGGAGGCAGAGGTTTCCAGCAGAGTCTTGAGTTGAACAACAGCTAGGGCCCTTTATATTGTTCCAGCCCACAGTCCTTCTCAGGTTGGGGGTGGTGGACTGGTTTCACCACTCCAGTTGGTCAACTTCCTTCCTTTCTGAGTCACCCAATAACTTAGACAGCAAACCCCCACACCCCCAGGGCTCCCTTTTCGAGCTGCTGTTGGAACATGTGAGAGTGTGAAGGCTCAACCCCTCCTAATTGAGATCATCTGACCTGGGCACAGGAGAAGAGAAGGGAGTAAGAAAGGTATCCTACTTTGTAACTTAACAAAACTTACCTTATGATCTCAATGGGTTTGGGTTTGGCCTGATTTATAAGTTAGTGTATTCATTTCCAAGGGCATAGGATGAGAAGCTTTGTGTTTTGGGGATAGCCAGGCCAAGATCTATGGTACAATAAGGATTCACTTCTGAAGGGACATATGGTAGGCATACTATTGTGCTATGAGCCCATCTGTACTCAGAATATAACATAACTTGATTCTATAAGGACATATGCTATGTCTTGGAAAAGATCAAGAAGATGGAAACATGAGTCTTACATTCTTCCAGCTGTATACCAGAGACTGCCCAGACCCCACATCATACCCATAGTGTATTTATAGAAGTTACTAAGGATACCATGCTTATAAAGGCTCGTGGTTCACTTCAGGCAAGGGAAACAGGAAAGAGTAGGAATAGGATACGATGAATGCATTGCATTTCATGATTATAACCAATACTTTCTATAATTATTTTCTGGAAATATACACTCTACAAGCTCAGAACCAAATTGTCCATTGTCACCTCAGAACATTGTTTTCCTTCATTCCTTCCTCCCTTCATTTCTTCTCTTCTCTTCTCTTCTCTTCTCTTCTCTTCTCTTCTCTTCTCTTCTCTTCTCTTCTCTTCTCTTCTCTTCTCTTCTCTCTCTCTCTCTCTCTCTCTCTCTCTCTCTCTCTCTCTCTCTCTCTTTCTTTCTTTCAGGGGGCATGGTTTCTATACATAGTCTCTTTGTGTAACCCTGGCTGTCCTGAAACTAGCTCTGTAAGCAGGATGGCCTTGAATTCAAAGATCCACCTACCTCTGCCTCCTGAATGCTGGTATTAAAGTCACCATTAGAAAATGCTTCCTACAAATAGATTAGAAAACATTATAGAGTGGGAATTTAAGCGTCCACCTACCTTCAAAATACTCATGGAGGCCTAGCACACATATGATAAAATTCAGATTCACTGCTGTACTCAAAAGGCCCTGGCTTATGTGACTTTTCTCTTTTGTCTTGGCCCATGTTACCTTTTCTTTGACATGTATGCTACAATCTCCCTGCAGGTCCATGGTCCCTAGGGCACATCCAAAGTGCTTTGCCTCAGGACTAAGCACCTGCTTTCCCTTCTACCAATAGACTCCTTTCCAGGGCTCTGACATGTATTCAAGCTTTGAGAGGAATGTTGAGATCTGATGAACATAGTCCTCTGATGCCCTAACTATTAGATTGTCTTCAGCTTTAATTAACTAATAAAATTTAGTAATTTTATCTACATTTATTTCATATTTATTATCTGTCTTCCACTGAAAAACGAGTTATATCTAGAGAGAAATATGCTGGCTGTTGTTTCCATGGTCTCAAGGCCCTGCCCAAGTCACTTCATACACTAAAACACTATCAGTACTAATTAAAGGAATAAATGACAGCAAATCTCATACCTACAGATAACAACTTTCTAGTATTTTAATGTCAACTCATCTTCATATGTGTGAAAATGTGTTTGCCAGGAAAATAAAGCTGAATTGTGGCTTATCTTGTCTTTAGTGCTCAGTGAACAGTTTATTTTACAGAGTTCATCCAGTAACACTTTTTTACAAGATCATACAAAAATAATATAGTAAAATAATATAAAGATACAAACCTCATTTCTAATTAGTCTTGAGAGGTTTTCCAGTGCCCCATAGTTGTCCTGCTGAGCATCTAATCTTTGTCTTAAGCATATTTGTTTACAATAATTCCCTATGTTCCTGGGGTGTTTTCTTTAAAGAGATAGAGGACTGACATAATCCCTCTGTCCTCTAAAACAAGTTTGCCAGGCCTTCTCTATTCCCAGAGTCATGAGGCATCCTGAACACTACTCTGAACTATACTACTTCCTTCCTTCCTTCCTTCCTTCCTTCCTTCCTTCCTTTCTTTCTTTCTTTCTTTCTTTCTTTCTTTCTTTCTTTCTTTCTTTCTTTTGCTTTTATTTTCTTTCTTTTTTTAATTAGATATTTTCTTCATTTACATTTCAAATGCTATCCCCAGAGCCCCCTATACCCTCCCCTAGTCCTGCTCCCCAACCCACCCACTCCCACTTCCTGGCCCTGGCACTACTTTCTATACCAAAGAAAGCATTCCCCACCCCACCAGAAGAAGTAACCAAGCATTCTCACATGAGTACTCATGCTCCACTTCTGACTTCACATGGGAATACCCTGACTCTGCCCAACCTGTGACCATGCCAGGGCAGCAGACTGTTCAAAAAGTCACACTGGTCTTATGGGTTCCCAGGGGTTCAGTATCTGCCCAATCTGCCTCCCACCTGCTGATTCAGAGTATGATAAGAATTCAGAAAAGATAGTGTGTGTACATGAGTGTGTGACCATTGGGCAAAGCTAAGGTGTGGGAATGCGGGCAGAGGAGAGAACCCAGAAACCCGTGTGTAGTTGAAGGAGGGGTTGAAGAAGCCCCAGACTTCTAATGCTCAAAGGTCACATATTCTGCCCTAGGATTATCCCACTTAGGGACTGGGAATGCATGTCAATTAGGCAAATTTTTCAGTGTGCTGTGTGACTGGCTTTATAAGTCTCAGATCCTTATGATGAATCCAAGAACCTATACAATGCAAATTATACAAATTATCCAGTGTAATGAAGGTAAGCTTTCCCATAACCCATGAAGAGGCCTTGATCTAGCTCTGCCTCAGTGTTTAGGAGGATAAGAGAAGGTGAAGGGATGAATATGACCAGAATGTGTGAAATTGGCAGAGAATGAATTATTTCTGAGAACTTGCCTTTGAAGAGTTTAGAGTGCTGCAGCTCCTTCAGAGAACGTCATCTCTGTTGTTAGAGTCCATCTCCTATACCAATAGAGACTGAGTATGAAAAAAGGAAGCTCCTGCTGTCCAAGTTCTATGGTAAGCTAGGGCTAGACTGGAAACCGGACACCCTGGCTGCTGCTCTGATGGTGACTCTTCCCTATCAAGCTGCTTAATAGGATTTGATCAGTGTGACAGGTTTCGCTACATGACTACAGAGACATCCTCTAAGTCCCATAAGTTCCTGTGAGAATTTGGTGAGGCAATATGCATACTTAGCATATGATTGGTGCTCTGGATAATGGCTGCTTTCTTTTCTGGTGTCATTACACATATTGATTAATATTCATGTAGTATGCTACTTGCCTAATGAAAGCATTTTAAGGAAACAAATTTTTAAAGGTTGATTTTCTTGTTCTTCTCTTGAAATTCATGAGGCTGTGGCCAGGCATAGTTTATCATGCCTTTTTCATAGTCCCAGAAATTGATAGGTAGAGGCAAGAGAATCAGTAGTTCAAGGCCAGGCTCAGGCTACATAATAAGTTTCAAGATAGGTTGGGTCACATGAGTCTCGAAAGAAAGAAAGAAAGAAAGAAAGAAAGAAAGAAAGAAAGAAAGAAAGAAAGAAAGAAAGGAAGGAAGGAAGGAAGGAAGAAGAGAGAAAAGAAAAGAAAAAAGAAAAGAAAGAAGGGAGAAGAAGGGAGGGAGGGATAGAGGGAGGAAGAGAGGGATAGAAGGAAGGAAGGAAGGAAGGAAGGAAGGAAGGAAGGAAGGAAGGAAGGAAGGAAGGAGAAGAAAAGAAGGAAGGAATGGAAGAAAGGAAGGAAGGAAAGAAGGAAGGAAGGAAGGAAGGAAGGAAGGAAGGAAGGAAGGAAGGAAGGAAGGAAGAAAGAAAGAAAGAAAGAAAAAGAAAAAGAAAAAGAAGAAAAAAGGAAAGCAAAATACTAGTCAGAGCAACAAAGTCATTTGCCTTTTAATTTTCTGATCTATCTTTTGCTTGCTATTGGTTCTCAAGTGACAACTAGGACATCATAGAATGCCATGTCATCTTTCTTTCTCTAACAAGGTTGTGTTTGATCCCAGTGGGATAATAAATTAAAATGGATTTGTGTTCCTAGAGCATGAGGAGACATGGAGGAGACTGGGGGCCCACGTGGGCAGAGGGGAAACAGTGACTTGGGACTAAGATTTGATATAGAAAACTAATCCAAACAGGGAAGGATGGATAGGGCTGTATCAACCAAAGAGAATGATGGAATGGATATGATGGATGGCATAAGAGTCACAGAGTGTAAGGTTTTAGGGCTACGCGTATGTGCATACATGATGTTAGGAGTGGGAGAGGAAACCAGGGTAGTAGAAAACAGATAGGGAGTGGCTACACCCCAGAGAGAAAGAATGGGTGAGGGGCACAGCAGTGGTAAGAGAAAGGCAGTCATAGAGGAAGTCCAATCATACAGCTTCTGCCAGAAGAATTGTTAAAGTGTCATACAAATAAACAGAAGTAAGCTAGGGCTTTAGCTTACCACTTCTTTCTTGCTAATTAGGGTGTGTGCAGGGGGCACCTGATCCTGCACCCACTGCCTCCTGACTGGTTAATTGCTTTCAAAATTACTTCTGAGAATGGCTATAGAAACCACTCAGACCCAGGTCAGATGCATGTGTGTATGTGCTAAGAAGAGGATCTGGAAATAATGCTTAGTTCTGGAGTAGCTTGTACCAACAGGAGCTGCCACCCTTGACCTAGTGAGCCTCTGGTAGAACATTTCCCAGTGTGGCCCTTTCCTGACCCCATTCATTTGTTCGCTGTGCTTGTAGGTAATTTGTCATGAAACCATATAAAACTCTTGGTCTCCAGATGAGTCTTGTCATGCCGGCCAGCAAATCAATCCTGCTAATCAACCTTCCTCCCCCGCTCATTTACGCACTCTTGAAACTGGGTCACTCAGCCAAGAGGTTACAGGTCCCTGAATCTCATGTATGCAAGGATATTGAGGGCCCTGGTCTGTCTTCCAGTCTGTCAGAGGTATACGATCCTTGGCCTCAAGAAGCCTATTTTAGAACAGACTTATCTCAGGGAATTTCGTGGCTAATAAATAGACAGGCTTACTAGCAGAGAGGGTTGCCGTTCAATGCCACCACACTGAGAGAGTACTCTGGACCATGTATGATTGGCATCAAACAGACCCAGAGCTGTGAAAGTGTCCCTGGGGGGGCATTTAAAGGAACTAAATCCTCTAAGCCTGTTTATCCAATCCACTCTCATTCAATATCTTTTAATCTCTTTCTTATTACAGAGGAGGAGCCCAGATTCCATGGCACCTGATCTTACTTGCTAGCAGTCTCACCACTAGCAAAGTGAGTCAAGTTTTTGATCTCTGTTCCCAGGTCACTGTTTCCACTCCTGAAGCAGAGATGTCATTAAGTGCGATGGAGTCTATTTGGAGAGGTACCGAGGGCTACCATAGAAAAAGACAGAACTACTGGTCACATTGCAGGCAAGATGGAAAGTGCTGACTCAGTTAAAGGGCTATTTTCCCACTATTCAGGTTTTGCTAGAAAATGCATGCAGAGTGAAGAAGGCAAGTGGAGGATAAAGGTCAGGGTGCTACAGGGTGCAGTGAATCAGGCTTCCTCCCTTAGACAAGTATTTGCTTGCTCTGCACCAACTTCACTCTCTCCTACCCCACCCTAGCATTTCTGCCAGGAATCTCAGGCCCAGTCACCCCTGAAACACACCTTACCACACTGAGAATACTAAGGGGATGACCCCTTGGATCACAAAAGATAACACAGTGTTTCAAGAGGGGAACTGGGAAGCGAGAAAACCCTGACTAAGCCTCTGCTTTTGTCTTTGTTTACTTCTGCACCTTTATTCTCCTATTCGCTCTCCTAGAAATACATTTTTCAACTTCTGCCTAGTGACTGCATTTTATTAACTGCTGTTGACTGACAGCATTCTTGTGCCAGTATTCTAGGCCATAGTGTTCCAGCATTAAACTAAACAGGGAAATATCTCTACTGTGTGAAGATTTCATTCCCATGTGGCATATCAGCAATAAGTAAAAGAAGCACAGGCACATATAGCACATGCTATTACATTGTATGTAGAAAAATGTGGCAAGAAAAGCTTATGAAGTCTAGGACACGGGGAAAGACTTTAAATGAAATAGTCACAGCAAGAACCTGAAATAAAAAGAAAGTCAGCCCCAGTTGAAATGGAGGAGGAGAATGAGATAGTGCAACAAAAAATGTTAGAGAAAAGTCTTCTGGAACCAGCTAGAAGGCTGATGTGACTAGGTGTGTGCAAATAAGATAAGGTTGGTAGAGTGAGTGGAGGTGAACTGTGAATGGAAAATCATGCAACAACTTTGGCTTTGAGGGGGACTGAAATGAGAAACAACATGGCAAAGACACCCTCTGACTAATTTTGAAAATATCCTTCGGAAAAGAATAGAATCGGTTGGAACTATCAGAGGCAAGCATATGATTTTATCAATATCTCAGAAGGATGGTATCAATAGAAATATGTAGTCAGATTGCAGGTGATTTTTAACAACAGAAGAAACAGATGAGACATAAGTGAGAAGCCAAGAATGATTCAAACATTTTAGTCCTACGTAATAGGATAGAGCCATAGTTAACAGAACCCAAGAGACCCCAGAAGGAATGGCTTCCTGAGAAATCTCAGCTGTGAGCTCTAAAACAGTTCAAGTATGAGATTTCCATTAGAAACTCAGGCAGCCACCACATGGCACTTAAGAGATATAAATCTAGAGTTCAGAAAGAGGTTTGTGAAATAGACTGAGACTTGAAGTCATTATCTCAGATGAAATAACCAAAGGAGTGAATGTTAACAAAAGAAGAAAGCCTGGAAGCCTATCCCCC
The DNA here is from genome assembly GCF_900095145.1 of Mus pahari. NCBI lineage: Eukaryota > Metazoa > Chordata > Mammalia > Rodentia > Muridae > Mus > Mus pahari. The sequence goes on from NC_034593.1 coordinate 82,919,274, forward strand.
CTGGTAAGTGATCATGGAGATGTGAAGGAAGTCAATGAAACAGGGAAACTCAAATAACAGGCCATGAGTTAGGAAACACAGCAGGAAGATGGATGAAGTATCCTATAAATCAAACCATTGTTTGAAGTGGCAAGGGGGGGCAGACAGTGAAAAAGAATGCTGTATATATACGTGGAGCCTAAGAAAGTTAAATCTGCAGTCGGTAAGAGAAATAAGATGTTGATCAACTAGCATAAAATTCCAGTTATGAGTAAGTGCTGAATATATCAGGCACAGGAAGGGTGGTGATGGAGGTGTTAATTTGAACTTGGCAATCATTTCACAATATACACGAAATATAAAATGATCACATTGCGTACCATTGAATATACATACTATTTAATATTTGAAAAGATAAGACTATGAATTCTTTTGTGTTAGGGAACATGGAACTGGGTGATCTTGATAAAGACAACCTATGATAACTAATCTTGATTGTAATCTCAAAAGAATCAAATGACCTAGGAAAAATCTTCTGCACATGTCTAGATTGAGTTAATTGGGGGGGGGGGAGACCTACCTTACATGTTTGTTGATGGTACCTTTTAACAGGCTGAATGAAAAGGAGAAAGTGAGCTGAGTCCTAGCTCTCATGTCCACTCTGCTTCCTTTCTACAAAGATAGTAGAGCAAGATGTTGCATGGTCCTGCATCTATGACATCTCCACCATGATGGACTGAAAACTATTTTTTTTTTTTTAGTTTTAAGTTAATTTTTTATTAGATATTTTCTTTATTTACATTTCAAATGCTATCCCGAAAGTTCCCTATACCCTCCCCGCGCCCTGCTCCCCTACCCACTCCTGCTTCCTGGCCCTGGTGTTCCCCTGTACTGGGACATATAAAGTTTGCAAGACCTAGGGGCCTCTCTTCTGATGGCCGACTAGACCATCTTCTGCTACATATGCAGCTAGAGACATGAGCTCTAGGGGTACTGGTTAGTTCATATTGTTGTTCCACCTATAGGGTTGCAGACCCCTTCAACTCCTTGGGTACTTTCTCTAGATCCTCCATTGGGGGCCCTGTGTTCCATCCTATAGATGACTGTGAGCATCCACTTCTGTATTTGCCAGGCACTAGCATAACCTCATACAAAACAGCTATATCAGGATCGTCCCTTTGCTGGCATATGCAATAGTGTTTGTGTTTGGTGGCTGATGATGGAATGGATCCCCGGTGGGGTAGTCTCTGGATGGTCCATCCTTTCATCTTAGCTCCAAACTTTGTCTCTGTAACTCCTTTCATGGGTATTTTGTTCCTTATTCTAAGGAAGACTGAAGTATCCACATGTTGGTCAAGAAGCCATCTTGCATCCTGAATTAATGATGAAGGCAACATTCACACCAGTATGGTAAATGGCTAGGCTACTAAGTGGGCATGTAGAATTTTAACTCTCTTCAACTCTGCAATGGGAGAAATTTGGAGGACTGAAAAAATTTTTAGTATATGATGTAATAATCTTCACGGATTTGTAGCATTTTGTTCATATTCACCCTACCACCTTTGTTTGCCTCACATCCCCTACTACTATTCCTTTACTTCAAATAGTCACCTACAGCTTCCATGCTCTGTGTATGCAAGAACTTGTGATGTTCATCTGAGTTTGGCTTATTCCACATAACATGATAATTTCCATCTCTCAATTTGTCTGCCATTCTTTTGCTCTTTGCAACATGGAGAAGCGTGGTTGTGTATATTTATATTTTATTTTTAGACTGTCCTTAAGATTTCACCCACTCTGCCTATGTTTTCAGAACCACCTTACCCAAATATTGTAAGCCACTTGGGAAATTATCCTGTCCCATTTTTTTTTAATTGAAGGTTTACACAGCTTATACAAACTAAATGCAAAGCATGTTGTTCATTGTGGGTGCATTATTACAAATAAACACAATTTCCTGAAGTCTAAGGAACTTAACTTGTGTACATTATAAATCTGATGTATTTTGGTTTGGGCTTCTGGACATGTAATGTTTAGAGGTATTGAGGAGATATGGTTTGAAGGAATAATTTTCTCGGCATTAAAGAATTTTATGAAAAATATTAAAAATTCAAAGTTAAAGGAACAAAAATAGATCTTTCTAAACAAGAAGCACAAAGGAGCCAATGCAGAGTGAAGGCTTTAGGAAAAGTGTATGTATTCCCCCCCACAAAAGCAGCAAAGATGTCTACGAATGCATTGTAGATGACTTTCTATTGTACCTGCTCACTCAGAGGCATGGAATGTGTCTGAGAACAAATTGCTTTAACACAGTGGCAGTTTAGAGTGAAGTAGGAACCTGGCATCAGGAAGTGTGAGAAGAGCTGGGCCTGTCAGACCCTCTGTCTCCTACTTTAAATCATCCCTTGATGCCACCATCTCTTTTGAAGTGTGAAATGGATGCAGGTGTACATCCCTTGATGCCACGATCTCTCTTGAAGTGTGAAACGGATGCAGGTGCACAGCAGCTTATTCTGCTCCAGAGCCAGCATCACACCAGAGGCCTCACTGGCGCTGCCAGCCTTAATTTTGCTGAGTCCTCTACCTTTGATGCTGCCAAAGCATAGGGCCCTGCAGTCACCTCGGGGGCATTATGGAGATTTCTTTCATAGAGAATCGAAATTTCTCCAGAGAATTGGGATTTAGAAATTAGACACCATCCCTTTACCTAGGACTGAAGGGGTCCCAGTGATATGGGACTTTCACTTTTAAAAGCAAGACAGGAGCCAGGAATGTAGCTGTGGCAGAATTTAACTTGAATAAGACCATGGCTTTTGAACTCAGCATAGTCCAGCAAAAAATGAACAAAAACCCAGGAAGAGTATGCCTTACTCTGTTCAGCAAAGGCCCATGCCTTGGGCATAAGTTTTCTATCTCTAGAGCTCTTAGAATGTACCCAGCTTGCTCCATTAGGCTAGACTAGTGAGATAGTGTCACATGTAAATGAAAGAGAGGGAGACAATCTTTTATTTGCTCTTTTATTTCTTTGCTATCTAAATGTCAGGATCACTAGACAAGATGTTTCTATCCTTTTCTACCTTCCATTTCCAGTTGCAATAGTAGCCTACGGTTAGGTCGAAATGGTAGCTTATGGTTGAGCGGACTTGTTGGTTATTGTGAAAACAGCATCTTTACAACATAGTCTTAGCCTGACCTGTAGTAATCCTATACCCTTTGAAAAAGGGCATGATGTCAGGGACAGTCTACTTGTTTGACTTCTTCTGGTTCCAATTGGCTTGAGCACCTGGAGGGGACTGTGGTGATTGAGAGCCCCTCTCCAGAGTTTGGCCAGATGTATCAGAATCTGACTCAGTCTTGTTCTCCGAAGAGCAGCAGGTAGGTTGAGCGCAGCAAGGTGGCGGCTGTGGGCAGCAGGTGCACTTTTTGGGGCAGCACGAACACTTCTGCGGGCAGCATGGTGGTTTCAATGGACAAGGACAGGTGGCCGGACAGGGACAGGGACAGGGACAGGGGGGAGGACAGGGGCAGGGCTTTGGCGGACAACATGGGGACTTGGGTGGGCAGCATGGGGATTTGGGACAGCAAGGTGGTTTCTGCGGACAGCACGGTTTAGGTGGGCAACATGGTTTTGGTGGGCAGCATGGAGAGGGGCACTGGTTGGTTTTGGATGGATCACTCATCTTCTTTAGAGTTGGAGTTCCTAGGGAAGAAAAGAATATCCAAATGACTATCTGGAAGTTGGCTTTCATCATCACCTTCTTTGGTCTCAAAATGCATCTAAAACTCCAGGGTAAAAACTAAGACCTTGGTTGAGTAGGGCTGGCCCTCTCAAAGGCCACAGATAGTACTCATCCATGCTGTTACAGGTATTTATGTGTCTGTTCCTTACTAGATAGTCATTGTTCAGATAAAGAATATAAAGTTATGAATATGAGATAAATTTGCTTAAAGATTCTTAGTCAAGAATAAAGAGACCTTTAGGCTGATTTTGAGTCACTTCATAAGTTTTATCTCACCTAATTATGATTACACCAGTGTAAAAGGTGAGCACTTTATTCACGTCTTTAAATATGATGGCAACCGAAATTCAGACATCTACTTCAGTAGTTTGTAATCTGATTTACCCAGATCATGTGTATATTCAAGTCTAAATGTGGTTTCTAGGAACCTAGGTAAAATCCGATTCTCAGAACCACCAGTTGGCTTTCTGAAAGAACCAGATCATTCCATTAGCCTTGTAACATGTGCCACTGGCTAATGTCAGCAAGAAGACACTGATAAGTCAGTGCCCAGGCATTGCAAGGGCTAAAGTGCAAGGTTTAGCTCTATAAGCCATAGGCTGATGCAGCTCCTCTCACATCTCCTAGCTGTTTTCTCTTAGGAAGCAGCATCAAGGGTTAGGAGGAAGGAACTTGACCTTGGAGATACCTCAAACAAAACCATTCAAAAATTTTACAATGATTTTATTCTTTGGTAAATAGTGAAATATCGAATAACTTTGTTTCAGCTCAGGTCAAAAAGTGACTAAGAATTCAAAGGCAGGGAGACTAGGGTTGTCATGTAACTGGAAAGTAGACATGCAAGGAATCAAGATGTTCTTGTACACCCTTAATGCATACTCAGTTCAGACAACCACACATCCATGTTGGGTAGGTACCAGGCCTGTCAGCCCTGTCACCCAGGTGGAGGCAGATGTTGTTAGAGCAGTGACCACTTAAATGTACACTCAGCCACCCTCCCAACCTGTGGCACCCACATGGAGTTTTTAAAAAAAACACCCTCTGGCACAAACTTTTAAAATGCTGCCAAATATTGATGTGTTTATATACATGCATATCTGTGTGTGTGTGTGTGTGTGTGTGTGTGTGTGTGTGTGTGTGTGTGTGTGTGTGTGTTCATGTTCTTTAATCATGATACATTTTATCATGATACAAGAAGGGAATTAGCTTGAGGTTTGTGAGAGTGCCTGTGGTCTGGATCAAGTTGAGATTAATTACATTTTCTCATTAGGGTCTTCAGTTGAGACCTGGGTGAAGAACTCCTCTAATGGTGTCTGCTCTGCTAAGACTTTGGTCTCCTGGAGTGGACCCTTCCACCTGAATTCCATCATTTCCTTTCCCCAATCCTTAGACTATCTTCTTGTTCTGTTGTCCAGAAGATTCAGGAACTTCTGGAGACAGAAACTATAAATTATTTTTACCAGATATCACTTGTTACCCTAGGAAGAAAGCCCTGGAAACGTGCAGAGTTCTTGAATTTGGTGGTTACTAAAGAAACCTGTAAGATGACCTATAATGCCATAAGAATCACTTTTTATGACATCATAGCAGACACTAGGCCTTGGCTGTCCTGGAGGATGGGTGCCAGGTTCTTAGACTCATTCCTTTTCCATCTGGGAGTTCGACCTAAATCCAGTTTACACTTGACAAACTGGGTCTCAATGAGCCTAGGTGTGTCTGATACCTCCACCCTGTGGGCACAGTGACTTTCTGACTGTCAAGCTAATTGCCAAGTCCCACCTGTTCTCTCTCCACTCAACTTTGAGATCCTTACTCTGAGCTTTCCATGTCGGAAGAACCACTGGCATCTGAGGAAGATCTTCTGTATTCCTGGATGTAGACAGTGGGGATTTTCATAGGCCCAAGGGGGCTCTGAATCCCCTGGACCATAGTAGCAGCAGGGACAGAAATGTGAAGGGAGAAAATCTCCTGGCTATCAGTCCTTCACACTTCTGAGTTTCTCCCTTAGTGATGAAGCTGAACTGTCAGGACTGTTTCCATTTGGAAAGGATGTGACTTTGGGGGACAGATGTTTTAATTCTCTTGTAACTAAGCCTACCAGTTATAAATGCTTTTTGTCCTTTGTTAAGAAACTTCTACTTCTGTATCAAAAAGATGATCCTGGAGCAGCATTACTAAGGGGTATGGGTGGGATAAGTCATCCATTTCCTCCCTGGACAAGCGATGTCACAAAGGGGCTGAGCTTGCATATCTGCCTAGCAATGCCCAGACTTGCCTGAGATTGAGGTCAGTAATAAGGAGACAAACAGAATATGACAGACACATTAGCATAGCAGTAGACACTAGGGCAGCCAGGAATAAGGGAGGGGTCTCTGAGTCTCTACCATCTTGGCTTAAAGATATTTCACAAAGTGTACGTGTGTGTGTGTGTGTGTGTGTGTGAGAGAGAGAGAGAGAGAGAGAGAGAGAGAGAGAGAGAGAGAGAGAGAGAAGAGAGAGGAGAATGAGAGGAGAAAGAGAGAGAGAGATTAAATAATTCTGCACAAAGTTCATGTTCTGGAGCTCATGAAGCCTTATGCAGTGAGTTTGGAGGTATATATCTGTGGGTAGTCCCTTATCTGTTTCTTCACCTTGTTAGCATCTACTCCTTTAAGGGCCTCAACCTGAGGCCAGGCTCAGAGGAGGATCCAACACCCTGTGTTTCTTCTCTATGGCTTCTCTTTCTGAGTTCATCCTGCTCCACTATTTATTCTCTCTGCCTCCTTGTCTCTACCTATCTCCTCTATTTCTCTATGTCTCTGTCTCTGTCTGTCTCTGTCTGTCTCTCTCTCTGTCTCTCTCTGTCTCTCTCTGTCTCTCTGTCTCTCTGTCTGTCTCTCTCTCCTCTCTCTCTCTCTCTCTCTCTCTCTCTCTCTCTCTCTCCCCTCTCTCTCTCTCTCTCTCTCTCTCTCTCTCTCTCTCTCTCTCCTCTAACTTGAAAGACAGTATTCTAAAAGGACAATTCAGACCTTCCTTGTCTGTGTTTTAAAGTCCCTTTCACCAACTGTTGACTTGTTGGAGTTTTATAACAGTACTCCCACAGTTGATTTTCTGCTTCTCTTTGATCAGCACAGACATTTTCATCTTGCTACTGTTCTAATATCTTACATGCTGTGCAGTATTATGTGGACATCATTAAATGATGACTAAAAGAACAAGTCAGAAAAAGAAGACCCAACAAGACAAGGCTTGTATGTGTTACCTGATCTGGCAACGCAGTTCTTCGTCAGGCTCTTCTTAGTTCAGCATTTCCATACTTGATTTCCGGTGTTGAAAGTAGTTTTCTGGATGTTTCAGCAGATAGAATAGATGCTGGATCTTCCTCAGCAGTCTAGTGAGTCCATGACTATCAGAAGCCAAAGTCTTCTGACCCAAGTGCTCTGCTACCCTCCCCTCTAAACTCTCAGCTCTTCTATGACATCATAATACTCTCCCCAAGACTCTATGACTAGTCAGCTGGTTCACCTTTGCCCACTGCTGGTTAAACTGCCTGCTTGTCCTTGGCTTCTCTTGCCAAAGTCCAAAAGTTCTTTAGCTAATTCACAGCATACCATCCCCTCCCAAACAGTTTAAAGCACAAACTATATTGTCTAGACTGATACACTGTGTCTTTAAAAGCAAGATAAGATACAGCCTTTCTTCTTGGAAAAAGCAATGTTTACTGAGACTTGGTAAATAGCCTTATAGGAGCAGGTGAAAAAAACATTTCCATTTCAGATCTGGAAAATGTAAAAATTATTTAGTATAGGAAATGGAAGAGGACCATTTGGCAGCAAAGCTCACTGTGGCAGGGTCAGAGTGAGGAGTATGGAGGAGAGCTCTGCTGTGGGTTTGGATGAGTAAGAGCTCAGACTATATCCTGAGGACAATTGCATCTGCTGGAAGAATTTACACAAGGGATATAGGCTTCTCATCACTATGATACTACTCCCAGAGTTCAGATTAGTCCATCCAGTGGCAAATTTTGAAGATAAGCTCAGTTTCATTACCTAACATAGTAGTTAGACAATTGGGTTATATTTATTCTGTCCCTCCCTTTGCCCAAATCTCTTTAAAGATAGTGACAGGAGTTTCTAGAAGTAACTCTTGTCCTTCACATATGCAAGGCACCAAGCCACAGCACTGACAGAAAGATCCAGTACCCCTGGTCAGTTCCTCGTGGTCTTCTAACCTGCATCATATCCTAAGTCATGGTTGATGGCTCTCACCATCTGTATCATTCTTCAGATAACAGTGTATCCAGTCCAAAGACTATAGAGGCCTCTGTAAGTTGACTTTTGGAGAATCTTCCTTATTCTTGGCTCATATATCTCTCTAGAATACCAAACTTTTATATCTGATTGTTTACTTGTTATTCTTACAGATATTCATTACCTCCTATATAATTTACACAAATTTCTAAAAGCAGTTTCACAGATCAATGAATATTATTACATTCATTGTTCTCTACCAATTTGATATGTTAAAATTGTCTTAAGTAGTTTAAGTTCTCACTAGCATTAAGCTCTGATTTGTTCTTTTTATTTTGATTTTAATTTTAATTTTTAAAGATTTATGAATCCCAGTGTCACACAACCACCATACCACATACAATAAGCAAGTATGTGGTAGAAAGATAGTAGAGAAAAAGACAGAAATGGTGCATGCACTATGAAGAGAGACAGAACTAGAGAAGTGAAAGTTGGTGAGGATTAGCCTGATGTGAGTAGCCTGCCCCGCCACCTGAAGCCATGGTGAGGTCCAGGCCTGTGCTGCCATGGAGAGCCATGTCTGAGTCTATGGGTGGCCCTTCAGCAGCAGGGGTCTGTATTGATGTCCCATGTCTCTGTACCATGTTACCACCAAAGGCCATGTGGACATCCTTGTCTACTTTGCCTCCTGGACCCACCTTGATATCTGAGGGTTACACAGAGTTGGCCCTGCCCTTTACCAACTGTAGCACTTGTGAGAGCTGGCCTTCTTCTCACCTAGGCAATACAATAGAGCTGAATCTGGTATCATGGGCATGGTTGAATCCTCCTGAGGGAATGAGCCCATTCTCCTCCATAAGCAGAAGAGCTGGTCCTGCCCTTCACTTGGGCCAAGTGGGAGAGCTGACCCTGGAGGCACTGGTACAGGAAAGCTGGTAAGCTAAACAACACAGCCACCACACAGGCTCAGATCCAGGCCTTTGAGTTGGCACACCCCAACTTCTACCCCATTTATGAACTGCTGGAGTGCATGAAGAGGCTGCTCCTGTAGAACCAAAGCAACAGAAACTCCATAACACAGGACAACAGGGTATCTGAGAAGAACCCCAGTGAAGGTTGTTAGTATAGCAGAAGCCAGAGACCTTGAACCAGACCAAAGATTCATTGCAATGAACATTGGCAAGTAAAGTTGTTTGAGCAAAAAGGTATACTATGTGATACACCATGATATACCATAGTTTCCGCAGCAAGATATTTTATTTTATTTTTCATTTCTTATGGTTTTTTTTCTCTTTTTTGTTGTTTTTATCCTTTGTTTTCTTTTGGGGGAAAGACTGCAAAGGCAGAAAGTAGATATGGAGGAATGGGGAGATGAACAAGATTGAGGTACATGAGTGAAATTCACAAAAAAAATCAATAAAAATTTTTAAATGTTTATTTTTTAGTTGAAAATATATTTTTATGCACTATTTTCTGATCATAGTTCCCCTCTCCCAGCTTCTCCCAGCTCTGCTCCACATATCCATACATGCAAATTCACACCCTTCCTTTCTTTCTCTCATGAGAAAATAACAGACATTTAAAGTAAAATAAAATAAAGCAGACAAAAAAAAGAGGACAAAACAACCAAATGAATAAACAAAGAAAAGGAAAGGAGCCAAAGAAAAGGCATAAGAAACACATAGAGAGGCACACACATTTGCACACACATGAGCCTTTCTGCCTTGGACCTGTGCATACTGCCATACTCACATGTGCTTTACCACTGTCATATTTAAAAGGCCTTGTTTTGTTGGTGTCGTATTTAAAAGGCCTTCCATCTTTATTGGCTCTAAAAACATCTTTTCTCTCTCCACACAGATTCCTAGCCCAGCAGGGAAGGATTTGATAGAGCCATTACATTTAGGACTGAGTGTTCCGGGGTCTCTCAAAAACTGCACATTATCTAGTCATGGGTCTCTATATTTGTTTCCATATACTGCAGAAGGAAGCTTCTATAATGATGGCTGAGCAAATCTGATGACACTGATCACTGAGTTTAGCAAAATGTTAGTAGTCATTTTATTGCTATGTTCCTTTAGCAGAAAAGTAATATTTGGTTTTACCCTAGGCCTCAGTTACCCAAGTCTCAGTTTCTTGACCATCAAAGCATTGTAAACCATGGGTTTCATCTCGTAGAGTGGGCCTTAAATCCAATTAGACATTGGACTAAGTTGGTTAAATTCACAACTTTTTTTGCCACTCTTGCATCAGCATATTGTAGGTTAAAAGGTTTGTAGCTGCGTTGTTGCTTACTTTTCTTCTCTGCTACTGAAGAATACCTAGCAGTACAACAAACTCTAGTCAGTAGGGGTTAAGGCTCTGAGTGGGCGCTACTTGCTGAGTAGTGGTTCAGCAAGTTATGTGGGTGTTGTTTTCAGCAATAGGGCCTTGCTATCAGTTTGTGGAGAGCAACAAAAGTCTTTGCACTTGCTTGGGGTGTTGGGGGGATTCTGTGAGGTCCCTTTGGGCAGTAGTGCATTTAGATGTAATCCATTTCTGGCACTGAAGGTTTTACTTGGTGGTAAGGGTTATCTGGTTGAGGCTTTGTCATCTTGCATTATTTGATGACTCCATTTAGAAGTTCTCTCTCTCTCTCTCTCTCTCTCTCTCTCTCTCTCTCTCTCTCTCTCTCTGTGTTCTGAAGTAGGTTTGCATATAGCATATAACATATGACTCCTCAAATAACCCTTAGCTGTCCTTTCCCATGTTCTGTCTCTTACCCACACTTCCATCCCTCTCTCTCTCTGTTTAATCCTCCTGTTCCGGTTTCTCTCACCCTCATTCATCCATAACTATATACTTTATTTCCCATTCTTCGTGAAATCCATCCCTTCCTTGTGTCCTCGTCTCTTAATTTATACCTAACTTCAGTGGTTATTTCTGTCTTTTGGGGTTAAGCTACCTCACTAGAGGTAATTCTTTTTCTCCATTCATATATCTGATTTTATTTTTAAATAGCTGAGTAATATTCTGTTGTGCAAATAAACCACATTTTCTTTATTCAGTGATCCACTGACAGATGTCTAGACTGTTTCTAATTTCTGGTTTTTGTCAATAAAGCAACAGAGGACATAGATGAGCAAGTTCCTTTGTAGTAGGATGTAGAATCCTTTGGGCACATGCCCAAAAGAGGTATAGCTGAACCTTGAAGTAGATCTGTTTCCAGCCTCCTGAAGAACCAGCTCACTGATTTCCATAGTAACTGTACATGTCTTCATTCCCATCAGAATGGATGAGTGTTTTCCTTACCCCATATTCTCATTAGCATGACCTGTTATTTATTTTACTGATTATGGACTTTCTTATTGGTGTAAAATGAAATCTCAAAGTAGTTTTGATTTGCAGTTCCCTAATGACTAAAGTATTGAACATTTTTTTGTTTCTCAACCATTTATTTTTCATCTTTTCATAACACTTTTTCTTTTAGATCTGTATCCCAGTTATGACTATTTTTATTATAATTCTTTAATCTTTTTTTTTTTACAGTACAGTCTGCATCTCCCTCCAGATCCATCCTCCGACTGTTCCTCATTCCATTCCTCCTCCCCCTGTCTCCAAGAGGATGTCTCCATTCCCCCACCCCACCCCCATCCCACCAGACCTCTCTACTCCCTGGGTCCTCAAGTCTCTTGAAGGTTAATTTAGTATCTTCTCTCACTGAGGACAGACCAGGCAGTCTTGTGCTGTATTTGTGTCGAGGGCCTCATATTAGCTAGAGTATGATAACTGACTGGTTGATGGCTCAGTGTCTGAGAGATCTTGGGGGGTACAGGTTAGTTGAGACTATTGGTCTTCCTATGGGGTTGCCCTCCTCCTCAGCTTCTTCCAGCTTTTCCCTAATTCAACCACAGGGGTCCCTGGCTTCTATCCTTTGTCTGAGTGTAAGTATCTGCATCTGACTCTTTCAGCTATTTGTTTGGCCTCTTGGAGGGCAGCCATGCTAGGTTCCTGTCTGTAAGGACACCATAGCATCAGTAATAGTGTCAGTCCTTGGAGCCTCTCCTTGAGCTAGCTGGATTCCAATTTGGGCCAGTCACTGAACTTCCCTTCCTTCAATCTCTTCTCCATTTTTGTTTCTGCAATTCTTTAGACAGGAACAATTCTGGGTCAGAATTTGTGACTGTGGGATGGCAAACCCACCTCTCCACTTGATGCCCTGTCTTTCTACTGGAGATGGACTCTACAAGTTCCCTCTCCCCACTGTTTGGAATTTCATGTAAGGTCCCTCCCTTTGAGTCCTGAGCGTCTCTCACCACACAGTTCTCTGGTGCATTCTAGAGTGTTCCCCCACTTTACACCTCCTGAGGTTACTGCTTCTATTCTTTCTGCTCACCCTCAGGGCTTCATTCCTGTTCCCAATACCTGGTCCATGTTCCTCATTTCCCCTTGCTGCCCCGTCTCCCACCCAGGTCCCTCCCTCCCTCTCCAGCTCCCAATTGCTTTCTTCTCCCTCCCAAGTGGGATTGAGGCATGCTCACTTGGGCTCTTTGGCTTGTTAACCTTCTTCAGTCCTTTGGAGTGAATCCTAGGTATTCTGTACTTTTTTGTCTAATATCCGCTTATTATTAAGTATATACCTTGCATGTCCTTTTGGGTCTGAGTTACCTCACTTAGGATGAGTTTCTAGCTCCATCCATTATCCTGCAAAACTCACTACACCTTGGGAAAAACTCTTCTCTAACCCCACATTTGATAGAGGGTTAATATTCAAAACATATTAAGAAATCAAGAAGCTAACCTCTAAAAAACCAAACCACCCAATCAAAAAATAGGGTATAGAACTAAACAAAGAATTCACAACAGAGGAATCTCTAATGACCGAGAAGCACTTAATTATTCAAAGTCCTTAGTAGTCTGAGAAATGCAAATTAAAATGACCCTGAAATTCTACCTTACATCAATCAGAATGGCTAAGATCAAAAATTCAGGTGACAGCACATGTTGGCTAGGATGTGGAGAAAGAGGAACACTCCCCCACTGTAGTGGGACTGCAAATTAGTACAACCACTCTGGAAATCAATCTGGAGGTTGTTCAGAAAATTGGAAATAGATCTACTTGAAGACCCAGCTAAAATGCTCTTGGGCATATACCCAAAAGATGCCCCACCATGCCACAGGGTCATGTGTTTCATTATGTTCATAATGGCCTTATTTGTGATAGCCAGAAGCATGAAATAACCCAGATGTCCCACAACCAAAAAATGGGTACAGAATATGTGGTTCATTTACACAATGGAATACAACTCAGCTAAGAATGAAGACATCATGGCTTATTTGGTTTTTGTTGTCCCCCTTTTTTAGTTCTTTACTCTCTCTCTCTCTCTCTCTCTCTATATATATATATATATATATATATATATATATATATATATATATTCACATGTATATCACCTATATTGGTGTGTAGGTACTGTTTTGTTATGTTTTGTTAGAGTGATGGTGTCTGTCACCATGCAGAACTCAGTTTCACAAGGTCCTATTTATTACTTGTTTTTCTTAGTGTTTGCATTATTGGTGTCTGTCTAGAAGTCTTTTCCTGTGTCAATGAGTTGAAGACTATCACTCACTTAGTCCCATCAAATTCAGTGTATCTGGCTTATGTTCTGGTACTTGATCCACTTTGAGTTGAGGGGGTTTTTGTTTGTTTTTGCTTGTTTGTTTTGTGTTTTTTTTTTTTTGCAGGATGATAAATGTGCACCTATTTGCTTTCTTCTACATACAGACATCCAATTTGACCAGCACCATTTGTTTAAGATGGTGTCTTTTTTTCCCAATGTGTATTTTTGGATTGTTTATAATATAAAAAAAATCATAAGTGTATGGACTTATGTCTGGATCTTTAACTTGATTCCATTAATTGATGTGTCTTTTATTTTTATGCCAAGACCATGCTGTCATTGTTAATGCAGTACAATATGAGATTGGAAGTGGACATTTTCACTTTTCACTATTCAGTATTGTTTTAGTAATCCTGTTTTGGGGGGTGTTTTTCTATTTTTTTATTTTTTATTAGATATTTTCTTTATTTACATTTCAAATGCTATCCCTAAAGTTCCCTATACCCT
>NC_034593.1:82933903-82964207 GCF_900095145.1 Mus pahari
TGTTTTGCAAAATGTATCTTGGGTATTCTAAGTTTCTGGGCTAATATCCCCTTATCAGTGAGTGCATATCTAGTGACTTCTCTTGTGATTGTGAGACAGGGTTTCCTCTGTATAGCCCTGGCTGTCCTGGAACTCACTTTGTAGACCAGGCTGGCCTTGAACTCAGAAATCTGCTTGCCTCTGCCTTCCAAGTACTGGGATTAAAGGCGTGCCCCACCACCGCCTGGCTAATCCTAGTTTGTTTTAATGTTTCCATATAAAGCTTAATTTTTTCCTTATAATGTCTATGAAGAATTGATGGGTATTGCTTTGAATCTGTATATTGCTTTTGGTAAGATGACCATTTTCATTGCATTAGTCCCATTGATTTATGAGCATGACATATCTTTCTGTCCTATGATATCTTCCTTAATTTCATTCTTCAGTGTCATAAAGATTGTTTTTTTATTAGATATTTTCATTTACATTTCAAATGCTATCCCCAAAGTCCCCTATACCCTNCCCCGGCCCTGCTCCCCAACCCACCCACTCCTGCTTCCTGGCCCTGGCGTTCCCCTGTGCTAGGGTATATGATCTTCGCAATACCAAGGGCCTCTCCTCCCATTGATGGTCATAAAGATTTTATTATTCAAGTCTTTACTTGGTTGGTTGGAGTTATCACAAGATAATTTTTGAGGTTATAATGAAAGGTGTTGTTTCCCTGATTTCTTTCTCAGTCTGTTTGTCATTTATAGGTAAGAAGGCTAGCTATGTTTTGTATGTTAAGTTTGTGTTCTATTACTTTGAGGAAAGTGTTTAGCAGCTGTAGAAATTTCCTGGATGATTTTTATGGTTTTTTATGTATAAAATCATATTGTCAGCAGAGAAAGATATTTTGACTTCTTCGTTTATTATAGATATCTCCTTGATCTCCCTCAATTGTCTTATTACTCTGGCTCAGACTTAAAGTTTTATAGTGAATAGGTATGAAGAAAATAGACAACACTTTTCATTCCTGGTTTTAGTGGAAAAGCTTTGAGTTTTTCTCTACTTAGGTTAATTTTGACTGTGGGATAGTTGTAAATAACATTATTATGTTGATGTATATTTCTTGTGCTCCTTGTCTCTTTATATTTTTCAGTTTTGTGAGTCAGGGTTTCTCTATGTAGCCTTGGCTATCCTGGGCAAGGCTGGCCTCAATTTCTGAGCTTCTGCCTCTGCTTCCAGAGTGCTGGGATAAAAGCAAGCACCAGCAATGCCCAACTGTCTATTCAGGATTTTATATTTATTTATTTCTAATTTTATTTTGCTATTCTTCTGTTGATTAATTAATTCATTTGGTTAATCTGGCCAAGTATTTATTAATCTTAATACTTTTCTCAAGAATCATTTTTTTCTTAATTCATTGATTCTTTGTATTAATTGTTTTTGTTTCTATTTTATTGATTTTAGCCCTGAGTCTATTTCTTGCTGTACATTCCTCTTAGGTGTTATTTCTTCTTTTTGTTCTGGAAACTTAGGTATGCCACTAAGTTACTAACATGAGATACTTTCATTTTTATAGGCATTTAGAATGCTCTGAACTTGTATCTTAGAACTACCTTTATTGTATTCCATAAGTTTGGATATGTTGCTTTGAATTTCATTCAATTCTAATAACTTTTATTACTTCCTTAATTTCTGTCATGATCCATTTTTTATTCAATAGTAAGTTACCCAGTTCCCTTGAGTTATAAATTTTCTGTTCTTTTTGTTGTTGTTGATATCTAGCTTTAATTCGTGCTTTTTTAGGTAGGATACAGGGCATTATTTCAATTTTCTCTTATCCATTGAGTCTTACTTTATGTTCAAATACATGGCCTACTCTAGAAAAAGTTCCATGAGCTGCTGAGAAGATGGTGTGTGTGTGTGTGTGTGTGTGTGTGTGTGTGTGTGTGTGTGTGTGTGTTCCTGCATGCACATGTGCATGCTTGAGTGAAATGCTCTAATAGGTCCATATATTTTCTGATTTCACCTAGCTCCAGCATTTATCTTCTTGGTTTTTGCCTGGATAATATGTCTACTGGTGTCTATGATGGTAAGATGTGTTTCTTGAACTCAGCAGAAGGATGGATCCTATTTTCAAATCCAATCTGCTACTCTTTGTCATTTTGGCAGGAATTGAAGCTAGTGATCTTGATGCATATCAATGAGAAATGTTTGTTGACTCCTTTTATTTTGTTGTTATGGTATGGGCTTGTTCTGTTCTTTGGATTTGCTGGTCTGGGATTATTTATTCCATGTGTTTCCTTAGGTGTGGGTAACCTCTTTACGTTGAAGTTTTGTTTTGTTTTGTTTTGTTTTGTTTTGCTAGTAACTTCTACAGAGCTGGATTTGTGGCTAGATACTGCTTAAATCTGGTTGCATCATTATGTTTTTCTTTCTCCATCTATTGTGATTGAAAGTTTTTCCAGGTGTGGTAATCAGAGCTGGCATCAGTTTTCTCTTAGATTTATACAACATCCATCTAGGCCCTTCTGGCTTTTATACTCTCCACAGAGAAATCAGGTGTTATTTTAATGGGTTTATAATATAGGTTATTTGGTCTTTTCCCCTTGCAACTTTTAATTTTAGTTCATTTAGTGTTCTCAGTATTATGTGTTATGGAGAATTTCTTTTTCTATTAGTGTATTTAGTGTTTTGTACAGTTCTTGAACATTAGTAAGCAACTGCTTATTTAGGTTAGAAAAAATTTTCCTCCATAAAGTTTTAAAAAATAATTTCTGTTCATTGAACCTGAATGCTTTCTCCTTCCTCTATTTCTACTATTTGTAGATTTTCTCTTTTCACATTGTCCCAGATTTCCTAGAATTTTTGTGGATATTTCTCAGATTTGACATTTTCTTTGACTGAAGTATCCCTGCCTCTATTGTGTCTTCAATATCTGAGATTCCCTCTTCCATCTCTTGTACTCTAGATGAGCCTTACTGCTGAGATTTTGTTTGCCTTGACTTTCTAAATTTTTCATTTCCAGGTTTATTTTAGTTTGAGTTTCTTTTAGTGATTCTGTTTTTACTTTTATCTTTCGAACTGTTTCATCATTTAATTCCACTTTTGGTGTTTTCACAGACTTAATTAATGGATTTATTCATGTCTTCTTTGAGGTCCTTCAGCATGCTCATAACTATTTTGAAGTCTTTTTTGTGTGTGTGTGTGCTTCAGCTATATTGTATTTCTTAAGGCTACAGTCATTGGTTTCTGTGTTGTGGTACAGACATATTGTCATGGTGTAAATGATTATGTTTTTGTGCTTGTTCCTGGGAATCTGAGATAAAGTTGTCTGTGATTGTAGATGCTGATATCTGTTCATGTCTTCATTGGGTAGGTATTATTTTCCTTGGTTTCTATTGCCCTCACTTGATCTTTGGAGCATGTGGTGGCTTTGGGTTGCCTATTAGGGAATGCTTCTGATCCTCTGCCAGGTGTTGCCACAGGGTGTGCCTTGTAGAATGTGTTTCTTGGGTTATTGACAGCCTACACAAAGGAACAGTGAATGGCTACAAAGAGGCAGGGAACCAAAAGTATCTTCAAGGTTGAGGAAAGTTGTGTCTGCCATGAAATTAAATAGAGTTCCCAAGGAGTGGAAGCAGAGAAGAAGGACAAGGCACTGCAAATGGTATGCTACGGGTCTGGGGATAAGACTGGGTAATTTGCAATAAAGAACAGGAAGGGGTGTGAATATCTCATGCCTGCCTGATTCCCAGGCCAGAGATACCAGTGTGTTCCCACGTAGAGAGTGTTTGTGGGTACTGGCAGGTGACACAAAAGTTGAAGTGTGAGGGGAAGGCTCTATTCACTACAAGGTTCTCACTGTTGTGCATTTTATCTACAGCAAAACCACAGTGTTTCCTTCAGAACAAATATTTGGTTGAACATTTCCTTAATTTTAAATCTTACTATGGGTTATGCTGTTCATGTTATATTCATATGTAAAATTTCTTTCAATGTGTGCTATAAGTCTTTATCCTGCTAGTTTTCAGTAAGACAGAAATGTTCATATTTAAAAGTATGATAAAAGGATTGCTTTTTATTTTTGTGTTATAAACATAAAATGGATACGTATTTTAAAACTATAGAAAATTATTCTAAGAATTTCTTAAGGAATATTTTTGATGTTTTAATCCTATAAATATTCCTCTTATTTCAGAAAATTATGGTTATCTATTGTGACAACATTACTTATGGAATAAACTAATTTTCTTCACAGATTTGAGGATGTGCTTAGTGTGTGTGTGTGTGTGTTATGTATAGATAGAGCTGGGCCCAGCTCTTAACCTTCCTAATGTGTTGTATTAATATATCTGTATGCTCATTGTCCAAGATCCCATTGTTTAACTATAATAACTTTATACTGTACTGAAATGTACACTAGACATTTTATGGTTCCTGCTCATGGTTCTTATATTAAGGAATCTTCCTCAACATATTAAAAGTTCAGTGATGTGTTTATTATAGCTTTATTGAACTCTAGTAAATGCACACTAAGAGTACAACTCAATGAACTAAGCATATTTGCATGGCTGCCATCCAAGCCAAGATAGCAAATGATTTCTAATGTCTTCCAAGAGCATCCAGGGTCAATCAGCAAGCAGGAGGAGGGGGCAGTTGTCTCAGGTAGCTGAGAGTACAACACTCTCCTAGAGAATCTCTGAAGATGAAATATGACTGCTTGTCCAGAGGCTCCTTCCAATTGTTCAATCTGTCTTTCATTGTCCACAGAGATGAATTACCCATCTGGGTCCAGATGCACTGTTGGCCTGTGTCTGTCATGGACCCTCCCCCACAAACCTTTACTTTGAGAGATGTATGGTTTCCTGAGGAAGGCACTTCAGGTGAGGTTTCAAACTCAGAGACTGAGTCTCTGCCAAGGTACCTGCTTCTACGAGTTGCTGCATTATTAATACTGTAGAAATATTGGTTTGAGAAGGCAGCTACCCAAAGCTGTTTTTACACAACTTTCTTTAACAGTCAAGGGAAAGACAAATGTGCTTACTAAGCAGAATCACTTCCCCTTTCTCCCTGGGTGCTGATATGAGTTTATTCTCCATATTGTGAACTATCTTGTACACACTGTCTTAAAAGGCCTAAAATGGGGTAACAGATCTCCTGTGTCTCCCCAGGGGAACTATAACCAAATCTAGAGCTTCAGACTTTGACTCAAATTCTCAACTGTCCTCTACTGGCATTAGAATGCATCCTCTTCGTCATGATTTGATTCTAGGATTAAGAGATTCATGCCTCACAGAGGTTCCCAATTCAACTCTGACCTCTCTACTCTGGAGGGTCTAAGCTAGAAAAACATTGATTCCTGAAGGTAACCAGAGCTGCTCTATATTCCCCTGGGTCCAGTGAGCCTCAGCAATATGAGGAAGTTAGGAGCCCTTTCCAGGCAATGATGCTGAGAAAGAATGTTCAAATGATTATTAACTACTCTCTGATTTAACCAAGTTTTAGGCTTAGCTGTGCTGCCTCCTGGTGGAAAAATGTGATCCTTGCACATCCTGAAGGGGAAGCAACTGTCCTCCCTTAATAGATGTATCTGACAAATGAATTTCAAAAAGTCTCCGAGGCTTTGTATACATGCATGTATATGACAGTGTTTTGCCAATTATATCATCTTATTGCCAAATTAATTTGTACATATATACTCTATGATAAATAACAGAATTCTGATAAACATTTGTTCTTTATATACAACTGATGTAAAGCATTCTGGATAGAGGGTTATATAGCAACACTGTACAAAAAAAAAAAAAGACTAGAAGCAGGCATCTAAAAGTGAGAGGCCCTCTGATGGCACATCTCCGTGCCATGGAGTAAATATGAGACTGGACTGTTTCCTTTCATCCACCTGATGAGGATGACCTTTTCATAGCTTTTCTACCTGCACAGGTCCTGAATGTATTCAGCTGGCCTCTTATACAGAAAGAGTGTCCAACTGGAGCTGTGGCACCTCTTCAAACCCCCTTGTTCTGAAAGTTTTGTGTTTCCACTGTTGCATGGACTTTATGCCCAGCCATCAAAAATATAATGTCTTCTTGCTACCCTGCTCTCACGGAGCTTACTTACTGTTTGCCTAGAACTCTGTACCTGCCTGGGATCTAGCTAAACTATAAAGTGTCTTTGCTTGGTGCTGGCTGACCTACACACCAATAGAGTATGAGCCCCTCCATATCTGTCTTTTTGGCTATTTTCTCTCAGCCATTTTCTCATATCTTATAGTTGTTTTTGTTTTTCCTACTGTTAGTAATTCTTACATTAAAATTCCTTGGTTTAACTGCATCCATGGTTTCTATATCCTGATTGAACCCACCGCAGACCCATAGTTCTGAAGACTCTACTGAAAAAGCTCAGTGGGCCAATATTTAAATTATCTCATTAATTTACTATTTTAATAAAATTTACATTTATTGGACATATCATGCAACATTTTGCAAATTATAAAAATTTTCAACTACATTATCTCAGAAAGCCTCAGCCAAACATTAGGTGGGACTCAAGGAAGCCTGTGCAAGAGGGAGAGGAAAGATAACAGAACGCGACCCAAAGAGTCATAGAACGCGACCCAAAGAATCATAGAACGCGACCCAAAGAATCATAGAACGTGACCCAAAGAATCATAGAACGCGACCCAAAGAATCATAGACCCACAGAAAGCAAAGTTCACAGGGGTTCACAGAGACTGAAATGGCTATCAACCTGCATGGGTTTGTACTAGGTTTTGGCACACATGATGTGCTTGCTTAGTTTGGGATGTTTGTGGAACTCCTAAGAGAGTGGAGAATGTGTCTCTGACTCTTTTGCCTGCCCTTGAGACCCTTCCTCCTTCTGGGTTGCTTCATCCAACCTTGTTATGAGGGTTTGTTCTTGTGCTTATTGCATCTTCTTATGCTGTGCTTAGTTAATATCACCGGAAAGCCTGCTCTTTTCTGAAGAGAAATGGAGGAACAGTGGATTTGGGGAAGAGGGGAGTTAAAGGAAGGGAAATGGGAGGACTGGAAGTAGAGGAGACTGTGGTTGTGTTATATTGTATGAGAGAAGAATAAATGAAAAAGGAAAGAAAAAGAAAAAAAAAAACTTTAAGCTAAACCAATGCAATATTCACTGTCATCATAGATTTTGTTTCTATTCTCAAAAGTCAAGACAAGGTCCTGGATGTCACACTATTTAGCTTGCAAGTGGGGTGGGAGCTTTATCTTATTTTCTCAACTGTATATTATATGTTAATGAAAAATGGCATGCCAAATATGTAACTCATTACTGCCCTCTTGTGGTCTGGTATCTAACAGAGCTATACTTTTTTTTCATTTCTTTTTTTATTAGATATTTTCTTCATTTACATTTCAAATGCTATCCCGAAAGTCCCCTATACCCTCCACCCACCATGTTCCCCAACCCACCCACTCCCGCTTCCTGGCCCTGGCATTCCCCTGTACTGGGGCATATGATCTTCACGAGACCAAGGGCCTCTCCTCCCATTGATGGCCAACTAGGGCACACCTAGGCAGGTAGAGACACCATTCTGGGGGGTATTGTTGTTCCTCCTATAGGGGTGCTGACCCCTTTAGCTCCTTGGGTACTTTCTCTAGCTCCTTCTCTAGGGGCCCTGTGTTCCATCCAATAGATGACTGTGAGCATCCATTTCTGTATTTGCCAGGCACTGGCATAGCCTCACAAGAGATAGCTGTATCAGGGTCCTGTCAGCAAAATCTTGCTGGCATATGCAATAGTGTCTGGGTGTGGTGGTTGTATATGGGATGGATCCCTGGGTGGGGCAATCTCTGAATGGTCCTTTCTCCCGTCTCAGCTCTGAACTTTGTCTTCTAACAGAGCTATACTTAATACTTTCTAAATAACATTGTTGGCCCTCAGCACCTACTGAAGGTTTAGCTCATTACAGCAAAATTCACCCCAAAAGAAATTCTATATAACACAGAAAGGTGACCAAAATGACCCATAGAGGATATTTTTATTTGTCCCACTTTTCAGTTTTTTCTTGCATTCCATTATAATATACTTAAAATTATTAAAGTAAACCTGTGTAGATTCATTAAAAACTAAAAGCATGTCCTTTCTTGATGAAAATTAGATTTTATTATTTTATTCTGTAAAAATTATTTCTAAAATCACTTATACATGGCATACATGACATTTAAATTTTTAATTTTTAATACTTTTGGTTTTTAGAGAAATACAAACAACATATTTTGACTATAAATTGATAAAGAGGGATTTTCTTTGTAACACATTAGAGGTAGATAAACTTGTTAAGGGACAATGGAATATTTAAAAATATTGAATATATCTCAAATTTATGAGAATGATGACAATAAAAATAATATTAATGAAGTTTCCCTATCCATTAGACAATATGCATCAAACTGACTATATACAGAAATTCTGCCTGTAAATTAGTGCCCAAGTTAAAAGTCATGTTTTTTGGACTCAGACAATCTGTTAATGTCTTTCTAGTTTTCTCACATGAATTATTCCTATTTTCTCAACTGTATATTGTATGCTAATGAAAAAATTACTTGTAATTCATTGATCACAGTGCCATATTCTCTGCAACATTTCTGGTTTAAATTATCACTTAATTTTATATAGATAATTGTTGACATGGTATAGAGTCTCTTATATAGAGAGACTTTCTCTCACCAACCTTATGGATACCAGCTTGTTTTAACATTGAGACGAGGAAATAGTCCCAGAGGATGGACTGGGAAGAGCACTTCTTTTGCCTGTGGACGTTGGATTGAAAAGGACAGTACTTGGAGAATATTTTCCTAAACCCATGACGTCTGTCCCCTTGAATAAAATAGGAAAAGAGACTACCATGTGTCAGACTGCGGCTTCAGCCTCACTGCTTCAGGGGAGGTAAAACACAGGGACGACAGGCTGCAAGCCATTGGGAACCAGAGCCCTGCCAGAATGTCACTCAGGGAGGGCCAAACGCAGTCTAGTATAGGGGTCCCTGTCCATGTTCTTCTGGGTAAGAAACAGTGAGATCTGGTACAGGTGCTGTGATTCTCAAATTCCCACTGCCTGGGCTGAGCCCAGAACAAGGCAGTCTGGTTTAGCTCTGAGTGAGTGCTAAAGTATGGAGAGGCTGGAAGAAAAGCCTCCTAAAGGAGATCTAGGCTGGGCTCTCTATGACAAAGGCCTCCTCCAACCCAAGCAGCTATCCTCGATGAAGGAGACAGTCCTTGTTTATCAAAACTGTTTTATTCATGGCAGATGAAAATGTATACATCTTACTCAGGGTGAACCAGAGAGTAAATATCTTTTGCAGGAAGGGATACCCAGTAAGGAAAGTTCATCCACTTAATACTCCAGGACTATCTAGATACCTCATTAGCCTGGAGAACTCTAGGTTTTTAATGCAATGTGACCAGTTGTCATGTTTCTCTTAGTGAGGAGTTGTGGTCACATGTTCCAGGACAGGTAGTCTGGGTGGTAGCTGATTCTAATGCCTACCATTATTAATTATGAGATTTACCAGGATTTTTAAAATCTGCTTTGATCTTGCCAGTTCTTCTGTCTGGTGGTATGGTTCCACTTCACCACAACCATGTGTAGGCAACCACATCAAGTCTCACAGGTGTCTTTCTAACTGGACACTGTACAGATCCTCACTGACTCTGGTTCCAGTGTGGAGATATGCAGTGGTCACTCAGTTACATAGTTATGTTCAGAATTTTTTATCATGATTTTTTTAACTAAGGTCTAAGAACTATAAATTTCCCTGTGCCATGTCCTTCTTGGGCATCATACAGTCTCACCCAGGGTCTGAGCACCAGAACATCCACTGTACAGAAGGACCGCTCAGTAGCAGCAATAGCAGCAGCACAAGCATTAGTAACATTGGGTCATTTGTGTTCTGAAAACATTCTCCCACGTCTTTCCTGAGGATCTTTCCTGCACACAGCCCTCCAAAGAGCTCAGGCTCTCAGTCTGTCTGGAAGGAAACTTCTGGCTTGACTGGGCCATTGTGGAGTCTGGCTAAGGAATCAAGGCAAATCAATTCAGGCTCCACTGGGAAAATCAGTAAACACCAACAAGCTAATGGTACCATAAGAGATAAGCTTTATTTCTGTTGTGTGTGCTTATAAGGCTTCAGGAAACAATTGTCTTTCACCTTCAGTTCTTCTTTGCCCAGTACAAGATCCAACACCGGGGGCCTCAGGTTCTTAACAAGTAAAGGATCCCATTATCCATGCAACTATTTCAGGAGAGGGAGGAAGGCTGAGTGAAGAAGAGCATCATTTTACAGCTGATCCTGGGACATGTTCTTTGTTTCCTTGGGGAACGCAGGTTAGCTACAGTTTCCAGGGCTGTGGCAACAGCTCGAACATTCTGCATACTCTTTCTCAGGACACGCAGAACGCTGAGGCTGGCGGAGGTAGAACCGAGGAAATCGGTGTGATATTAAAGAGCAGCTGCTTCCCAAGCCAGAAATATAGCAGGTAGAAACACAGCAAGCAGGAGCTGGTGGGGCACTGAGAGGGAGACATGAAGTGGAAGCCCGGGGACCTTGCTGGGGGCACTTGGGTGGAGAGTTAGCAGAGAGCTTGCACTTCTGTTGGTGTTGCTGGGAGGACATCTTGAGCAAACCTCAGTTATCCTGCAGGGGAAAACATGATGAATACAAACCATTTTGCATTGATACTTTCTATGAAGCCTGAAACTCTGCAACAAAATCAGTGAGTCTAGAAACTATGTCATTATAACAGAGAAGCTCTGGTTTCCTGATCTGAAAGAAGTCCAGCAGTGGGTAAGTCAGGATTATGTAAGCCTTCTCACTGTCCCGAGACTCTTACTTCAAATGCTTGAAGTACGTGGTGGTCTTCCAAACCTTATTTTATCTTTTCTCCTATGCTCTACTTTGGGCATTTACCATACTTTGAGCCCAAACAGATCATCACATCACCTTCCTCCACAGTCTCCCTTTGCTTTGGTTTGCTGTGTTGTGAATTCTGACTAATTCTATTCTTCAGTATAGTATGGATACTGTTGTTCTCCAATAGCTTCCTCTTCTCCATGTTTTCCCATCACCCCAGTCTCTAGATAACATTTGCCCTTTCTGGGATGGTATTTTTGATTCATCTTCATAATTTTGAGTGCCTAAAATTACCCATTGGCTTTTGCTCATTCTCCAATCTGGACTAGCTTGTATCATTTAGCTTGGCCATAGCCAACCCATTTATCCCTCAAATAGCCATTAGATCAGTAAGAGGACTCACCTTAGTCTCTTAATATCAGGCAAGCAATGGAACTGAGGAAGCCCTACGAGTAGAAGTCTTTTATACGTCTTCTGCTCCAAACTCAGAATGAGGCATGGATGATGTGAAAGCTGTCTGCTGATCAGGTGGCTGTGATGACAACAACCCACATGCTAGTGGCTCTGTCATTTTGTCACTGTGTCACTCTGGGTCACTACCAGTTCCTTATGAGTGTCTTCCCAGGCCATCACTTCTCTCCAAAGCCTTGTTAATATTTCCATAAAGGGGAGTAGATCATAGTTTACAAGGATGTTTATAAGAAAAAAGCTTGGGCACTAGACTGAAGTTATACTTTCTGCAAGAACCCAAAGCAGATGGGGCAGCAAATTGAAATCCACAGATGCTAGGCCAGCTCATTTTGCAGAATCGAATTGATGGTTTCACCAAGTTTGCAGCCAATAACAAGAGCACTTAGGACCACTAGTGGGACTCTGTAAATTTGATTCAGATAACAAAAGTATCAAGAATACTGAGCAATACAGTGACAGACCTTTTTGGAAAAGATGATGGTTACTGCTCCCACTACACACAAACCAAGGTACTGAGAGACAGGAAGGAGAAGCTTAAAGTTTGTGCAGCATTTGCTCTGGAAATTCTGCATCCCAAAACCTGACTACAGACCCAGGCATCTGTTTTGTATTCTAAGAACTTCTTTCCGGTTTGCTTATGTGCATTCACTGTGATCTCCTTTCTCCCTGCCCAGGAACCTCCTTATTTCCACATGCCACTCCCAAACCTGGTTTTTTCTTTTTTCCTACTCTTTCAACCTTGCATTTTTAATTAACAAACTTTTGTTTTTCTAGCTTATCAGTACACAGCAGACAGCATTTCAACCTTCAGTGAATTCACCCTGCTATATTTAATGGCTATCAAACTAAAAACAAAATCATCAAAGAATTTTGGCAGGTGGACATTATCATAAATTTAGCATGCCCCTTCTCCCCTGAGATGAACAGGGCTGCCTCTTCTGTCTAGTGTTGCTATAAAATGAAGTGCATCAGCTTCCAGCTCTGTCTCCAAGGTCACTCACACTTACAACTCTCCTTGGTGACTTTCTGTGCCACACTAGAGAGGTAGCCCCTTGTGTCTTGTGATGCCTTTCCCTAGACTTTTCTGTGTATCTTGAACTTGGATTGTCTTATTTATCCTGTATAATATCCCTGTAGCATATTCAGTGTCCCATATCCCCATACTTATTTTTCAGCATCTGACATTCTTCCTAGAATGAAATATCATATCTCCTTAGGCCCAGTACCTTTACAATACCTGTTCAGTGAACTGATGAGAGTTTTGATGAGCTGAGGCCAAGGTGTTCCTTTCTTTTACTCTTTGAAAGAGAGAGACAGAGACAGAGACAGAGACAGAGAGACAAAGGGACAGGGACAGAGATGCAGAGAGAAAGAGAGAGACACAGAGAGAGAGAGACACAGAGAGAGGAAGAGAATGAGAGACAGAGAGTGTGCGCGAACGAGCGTCTTGGAGGCCAGGTCAGCTTCAAGAATTTTGGGTAGGTGTGAGAAGCGCTGGGAGGTTGTAGTCATTGGTATTGGTCAGCAGCAGAACCTTGGTATTGGGCATTGGTATTGGTCAGCAGCAAGGACCTTGAAGGGGGTTGGTTCCAGCTGTGTTACTTTTCTTGGGATTCAGTGATAATCGGACCAGGTAAGCTCACAGATGTCTTCAATTCTGTTTTCATTTATTAGTATCAGAGTTCCAGAAAGCTAACACACAGGCCTCATCTTATTTTTTTTCTGATTTGATTTTCTTTTTGAACATACAGCAGAAATAGGAATGGTTATATGCTTCTTGTTAGGGGAGAGACAGTAGCTGGTAAGCATGTATGGATATAGAATATTTTAAGGGCAGTCACACTGTGCAGAAGGAGCTTCATATTGATATTCTGTTCATCTTTGTTATTAGAGAAGATTACTAACAGCTTGCTTTGTTGTGTCAAATGGTATTGTGCATCTACCTAATTCTTGCTCGATTGTGCCTATCCTGGATAGGAGGGTGGTGAGTTATGGGTGGTATCCCATACCATAGATATAAGCCAATTACGCTCCTTCTCTGCAATGACCCCCACTAAAATATTGCACGTTATTTTAAACAATTGGGAAGTAATATATTTTACTGATCTAAGCTGTCAATGAATTACTGATTCAATAATAGAAAACCCCACAAAAGTTTTCTTCTATTTTTCTATTTATTTTATTTTATTTTATTTATTTCTTATAAAAGCTTTTGAAACATCACTTTAATTATAGTGATTTGCCTATATGGGCAGAGTTTCATGAACTCAAATATTAAGCTTTTTTTTTTATTAGTGGTAGAAATGAGGTGATAGGAGAAAGATAAAGAGAAATGAAATGTATTCTTAATCTCCTATTCATCCTGTAGCCTGCACAATAACTGGAAGCTTCTTATTGTCAATCATCTTATACCAATAAAAATATCTAAATCTAACCCACTCTCTGCTTGCTCAAAAAACACAAGATGCTGATTCAGCACAGGAGTAGGCAGATATGCATTACAGGCATCAGCATAGAGAAGGAGAGGGTGTGCCCAAAGACAGAAACTCCTTCTGGTGGTTTTTGCACAAGAGATGATCTTATTAAATGGCTTGGGGTTCTCTGTGGGTGAGGGAGAGGCTGGTATTCTGGGTTGAGATGAGAAGAACCCG
This sequence comes from Mus pahari, assembly GCF_900095145.1. Lineage (NCBI taxonomy): Eukaryota > Metazoa > Chordata > Mammalia > Rodentia > Muridae > Mus > Mus pahari. Next base: position 82,947,884 of record NC_034593.1, read on the forward strand.
GGCACAGAAAAAGATGGGTATGAGCTTAGTCTGTCCAGGAAACAGTGATCATAACAATATTGGGAGCAGAAGAAGAAAACATGAGACCATGGTTGTTCAGATAGGAGGCAGAGCTTTATGAGCTGTGTTGTGTAGTTTTACCCTGGAGATTTCTGGCTTCTGCCATGTATTTCTTGGAACTCTGTTGTGAACGCTGTTTAACCATCATGTCCTCTCATGGTCACTCCTCTCCCACCACACTTCTGTAGTTGTTCGTTGCCTCAGTTTCATGGCTTTATGTGGAAAAGAAGCAGGGAAACCATACACTTTAGTGTCATAGCACTGGTATTCAAGCCCCTCATATGTCATTTCACATTTTTTTGAGCATTAAAAGGGCTAGGACTGGAGAGATGGCTCAGTAGTTAAGAACACTGGCTACTCATCCAGAGGCCCTGAGTTCAATTCCCAGAAACCATATGGTGGCTAATGACCCATCTATAACAAGATCTGAAGTCTTCTTCTGCCATGCAGATATATACGCAGAGAGAGCACACACATATTTAAAAAAAAATAATCTGTAACATGAGGTTAAAAATTGAAATTTTAAAATCTGTTGTACTGTGATAATATGAGTAAATTTGATAAAGGAAAGTCTCAGAAGTATGAGTTCTATTCTAAAATATCATTAATTCTTAATCATTAATTATTTATGTTGTCTTGCAGGAAAACCACAGAAGGACAAAATATAGGCCTTGTACCCATCCTCGGCTTTATTCAGAGCAATTAATGATAACTTTACCTGATTTACATAGGCTAGTTAATAGGATCATGATGCTTAAAAACAAGACTAGAGTTAACGGCCCGTCTCTCACTATCCAAGCAAGGTGAGAAGGACCATGACCAGATTTTCATTTTAGAATGATTACCACAGTCTCCATTTGACTGCTTAAAGCTGGACTGTGTGGAACATAGGCAGTTTGCAGGTTTAAACCAGAGATGGGTTTGGGAAGAGCTCTTTACTAATGAGCTTTTATGGAAAGGGGTTAGTTGTAGAACTTAAGGAGAGTCTCTGCTTGGTCAAAGCCTGCCTGGCAATAGCTGGTGCATTCTCCAACTCCACTCTTCATCTGCCTGTGCACTTCCTTACTACCTTGCCTGCCTAAGGACTCAGGAATGTTACAGATTCCTATCTGACTTGGGTGTCTCCTTTAATAGAAGGGTGAGGTACAAGCTAGGCTAGCATCTGCGTGCATGAGATTCTTATCAAGCTAATCCCTAAGTGATGAAAGAGCAGAAACAAGGATCGTCCTTTAACCTGAGTGGTGGGTCAGCCTTTGAAATTTCTAGCCTCCCACAAGCTAGAAGAACAGGAAGCACATTTGAAGTTCAGTGTGTGCCTCTTTGGCACAAGATAGCCATAATCTATAACCAATGTCCAGGACTCACGGGTCTCAAAAAACTTAAAATCCAGTCACATTACTCTACCTGTATAACATAGCTTAAAGATATGACAGACATTCAGAACAAACATCAGCATTGAAGAAGGCTGGGTTATATATATATATATATATATATATATATATATATATACATATACATATATATGTGTATATATATATATTAGAAATAGTATGAGAAAACAAGCATTACATATAATATATATGGAATTATAAATATATATAAATTATATATATAACATGTAGTTAAAAGTCATGTGAGAAAAATTTTATATATAATTATAAATATATATATAGTATTTAAAACAGTGTGAGATGAACATTATGTATATATGTAATTATAAACATATATATGCAGTTAAAAATCATGTGAAAAACATTATATAATAGAGATATAATTATACACACATACATATGTGTGTGTGCGTATGCTAAAAAATAGTGTGAGAAAAACAAATAAAACTAAGTATCCACAACCATATAGTATACAAAATTCTGTAAGTCATAGTTATAGTTATAAGTATCTGTGTTTTTTACAGACTTAGATGATCCTTAGAATATGAACCTAGTACAGAGACTATCGGAATGGAAACATGAGCTTGGACTGGAGACTGGCTATCTGAATAGCTCTTGTGTTTTTGGAGCCTCAGTGCCAAATGAGTATTGCTGTTTGTCTCTTGAGTTCTAAGATAATTTTGAGAGTTTTATGCTTGGAGCTGCCCTAGGTCCAAGGAGGATCAACATGACTTCTGATCTATCTTCTCTGTAAGAACAGCTGTGTTGTCCCGTTGTCTTTATGGTAAATGTAATGATCTCCTCTTTAGATCCTGACTTCTGTGCTTACCTTGAGTCGATCTTTGGAAGCAGGCAATAAATAGCTAAAATGAACTATTAGAAAAATGTGTGTGTGGATATAACGACCAAATGGTGCTTGTTAGTCCCAAGAAAAGAAGGGATGAGGATATTGCCTTCGCTCTGCTTCTAATTTTCTTCCAGGCAGAGATCATAAGAAGGCATTCCTAAATTTTTCAAGAAAGGAGACTACACCACCTGGAGTAGCAGGGCATATTCCCATAAAGCTCCATTCTTGTGTTGACGTAAAACTGTGAGCTTCTCCCACTCAGGTGAGAAGATCACTGTCTTCATCCCTGTCTTTTCTGAAGACTGGTAAACTGATAAATTCCCATGCTCACCATTACCCCTCAATTATGGCCTCACCATTGATTTCTCTACTGCACCAAATGATATCCTACAATGAGTATGTTTTAAGAGGAATATAAGGAAGAGGATTCATCTGCCCATTGCTGCTCTTTAAAATGTATTTCCACTTGGAAAAGCAGTTTTACCTTGAACTAACCGACTCTATAGCCAGACTCTACACTCCAAGGAACATAAGACAGACATTGCAAAGCAACAGGCTTGTTGTTCGGTTTTGAAAATTCTCTGTCCTGTCATTCTGAGCTTGTATTTATATTCTCAGATATGGTGGTTCACACAAGGAGAACCTCCCACATCCTCACTTTTCTGTATTAAATACCTATATTTCCCGTATTTTATTTTCCTCTTTTAACAGTGATATATTATATCAGTTTCTAGGTTTCTAGGTTCCAGGGCAGCAGGGCCGCCCAAGAATGGAACTGCCTGGAACAGGGATGCTGAATTTTCAGCCTCCATCTAGGCTCAGTAACAGATTAGGAATTCCACATCTGGTTGCTCATGAGCCATAGGAGGAAATCATTTTAAATGCAGATCCCTCCATCCCCAACTAAGACCTGTTAGAGTATAATCCCCAAGGAGTTAAGATTAAGTGTATGCATTTTAAAAATACTTTCTGGGTAATTCTGCCTGATTTGAAAAGTCTCAGTGTTGTATACAGCAGGGGCATAACCAGATTTTAGAACATTCTGTTGGCATTTCTGCTGCTTTCTATTATCTTCCTCTGAGCTCCTTTGGAGAATTTCATGGATAGCTGAAATATGTACAAAACGCAGGACTCTTTCACACTACTCATCCTTGGAGAGTCCTGAGCCAACATCAAGTGTGATTGTCTAATCAAGTTCTTATGCCTTGCAGTAAACTTTGATACTTTAATGGAAATGCTTTAATTAGGAGAACTTATGCCATTAAGGAAGCCTCCCCAACCCATTTTTAAGTTTCTCTTTGTTACAATTTTTTTTCCAACAGGTATATATGAGCAGATACTAAAAAATATTAATAATACATTTAAAATGCAGTTTTATGTAGTTCATTCTTACAAAAATTTTATTAACTGAGCAAGTCACAAATAAAATATCTTACTTGGTTTGGTTATGTTCTTTTATGTTATAAATGAGAGATAAATGTTCAAAGAAGTCATCTTAAAGTGTAGAGTTCAAATGTGAGTAGGGTCAATACTAAACCCAAGGCCAACTAAATATTAACCCAGTATTTATGTTTGAGACTGGATAAAGAAGCAGAGAGAGCACAAATTATCTGCTCACATGTTTGTAATTTGATCATTTTGTCTCAAATCCAGGCTCGATCTCCTACTAACTGTGGAGCATAAACTTCCCTTTGACTTCTTGCATCAGTTACTGATCTGTAAAGCAAAGATGACAATTATTTTTCTCCATAAAACTGCTGTGAGATTTAAGTCAGCATCATGTGTACAGTGCTTGGAAATATGCTTCATATCATCTTCATTTACTATTATTATTGTTAGTAGTAGTCTTGAATTTGTAATCCTCTTGTGTCAAACCCCTCATTATTAAGATTACAGATATGCACCACTATATCTGACTTAGTAATAATGAAAACATATATTTTTCATTTCTCCAAATATTTACACATAACCACATATTTTTGAATTAAGTATAAACCCAGAGCTCTCTAGAGAAATGAATGAATCAAGATATAAGGGAGAGAACCAAAAAGTTGCAATGTGCTAAAAAGTGAATTAGTTGTGTGATATTAAAGGGACATGAAAAAACCAAGTAGCGAGCTTGCCATGCTAGAACAATATGTTGTTCTTATGAACTGGTAAATTTGAATATTTATTTATTCTAAGCAGCAAATACTCATCGTATGCATCTCTCGAGTACAATCTGCTTTAAAATATATATTGAGTAGTATATAGTCAAGTTAACTAACATGCATTGTCTCACATAGTAAAATAATTAACATTCTGTTATGGTGTGGGCATTTCAAGACCTCTGTCTGCCTGTCTGTCTTCTTTCAGTCTTTCTGTTTTACTTCTATCTATCACCTATATCATCTATCTGCCTGTCTGCCTGTCTGCCTGCCTATCTATCTATCTATCTATCTATCTATCTATCTATCTATCTATCTATCTATCTATCGCCCATCTGTCAGGTCTGTCTCTTTTATCTGTATCTGTATTGTGAAACATAAGAAATTTGTGTTATCTACTCATTAGTATAAAACAGAGGTATACTGTATTTTCAACATTAAGATGAAACCATATTATTGACAAACTGAAAATAATATCACAATACAGGCATTTCTTATGAGCAGACACATTTTAGAAAATTATGAAGCTGGCACAATCCTTTATGAACCAAAATGTTCATCTAACCACTGGCTTTCTTTCCCATCGGGGTTTTGAAGTGAATTTGATGCCATCAAAAAAGTGTATGTATGTGTATATGGGTATGTGTAAATATTTGAAGTAAAGAGTGTAACTAAAGCAAGTAGTCTCCAGACTGTCTAGGAAACATGAATAGGCTGAAATATTAGGAACCATTCTTGTTAAAATTAGTTTCTGCCATAGCTAAGATAAAAAAATTCAGGTGACAGCAGATGCTGGCCAGGTTGTGGAGAAAGAGGAATATTCCTCCATTGCTGGTGGGATTGCAAGCTTGTACAACCACTTTGGAAGTCAGTCTGGCGGTTCCTCAGAAAATTGGACATACTACTACTGGAAGATCCAGCAATACTTCTCCTGGGCATATACCCAGAAGATCTTCCAACTGGTAATAAGGACACATGCTCCACTATGTTCATAGCAGCATTATTTATAATAGCCAGAAGCTGGAAAGAACCCAGATGTCCCTCAACAGAGGAATGGATACAGAAACTGTGGTACATTTACACAATGGAGTACTACTCAGCTATTAAAAACAATGAATTTTTGAAATTCTTGGGCAAATGGATGTATCTGGAGGATATCATGCTTAATGAGGTAACCCAATCACAAAAGAAGTCACTAGATATGCACTCACTGATAAGCGGATATTAGCCCAGAAACTTAGAATACCCAAGATACAATTTGCAAAACACAAGAAAACCAAGAAGAAGGAAGACCATCGTGTGGATACTTCATTCCTCCTTAGAATGGGATACAAAATACCCATAAAAGGAGTTACAGAGACAAAGATTGAAGCTAAGATGAAAGAATGGACTATCCAAAGACTACCCCACCCAGGGATCCATCCCATAATCAGCCACCAAACCTAGACTCTATTGCACATGCCAGCAAGATTTTGCTGAAGAGACCCTGATATGGCAGTCTCTTGTGAATCTATGCCAGTGACTGGAAAACACAGAAGTGGATGCTCATAGTCATCTATTGAATGGAACACAGGGCCCCCAATGGAGAAGCTAGAGAAAGTACCCAAGGAGCTGAAGGGGTCTGCAACCTTATAGGAGGAACAACAATATGAACTAACCAGTACCCCCAGAGCTCATGTCTCTAGCTGCATACGTAGCAGAGGATGGCCTATTCGGCCATCATTGGGAAATGAGGCCCCTTGGTCTTGCAAATTTTTTATGCCCCAGTACAGGGTAATGCCAGGGCCAAAAAGGGGGGAGTGGGTGGGTAGGGAAGCAGGGCAGGGGGCATATAGGGAACTTTTGGGATAGCATTTGAAATGTAAATAAAGAAAATATCTAATAAAAATAAAAAAGTAAAAAAAAAGTATAAAAGTAATAAAATACTAAAAATGTAAACTTATTTTTTTAATTTTCAAAGTTTTCTATCCTTAGAATTTAAAAACAGTTCTAGGTGTTAAAATGAATACAAATAAAATATTAAATTTTGATTAATAAAATAAATTAGTTTCTGCCACACTTTGTTTCCTTGTTATTTAGAAAAGGTCTGTTTTCAGTGATGATTAGAAATAAATTTTAGGGGAAAAGAATTTTATACATATGATAAACGCAATCACCCAAACACTGATACTGTTCATTTCACGGATTCTTTCTAGAAACCTTTACAAATGTGTCAACTAAACAGAGACATCTAAACAGCAATACAGCAATGTTTGTAGGAAACTACTGTTCACAAAATGAAGGTCTTTTTCTTCAGTCAAAAAGAGAAGGTATCTAGCTTTTTAAAAAGTCGATATTAATGACAATCAGATTTCTTAGATACTTGTCAAGTCTTCCAGGAGCTTCTTTTTATGAAGTTTTCCTACTTTAACAATAATTGTGTTTAACAAAAGACCTACCATTGTTTTTAAACAAAGGAAATCCCTCTTCCTAAAGTACGATTTTCCTAAATGGGATCATTTCACAATCTCTCAAAAATCAGTTTGAAATTCCCATAGTTCTAGAATTCCAATTCTAAAAATGTATTCTAAAATGAATAATCACCAACAAGATATTCACTATTCTTTGTCTTGATATCAAACTGGTAGAAACAGTATGAATGTAGAACATTAGAAATGTAGTTATGGTGAGCTACTGACATGTGTCATGGTAGTGGCTGGTACCTGTCAGAGTGGAGGACGCAGACAGCTACTCTTTTATAGTTAAGTTTTAATGAGTTTTATTTATTTATTTTAAAGATTTGTTATATATATATATATATATATATATATATATATATATATATATATCTCACATGCATGCCTGATTTTAGCAGGGACCAGGACAGAGGGTCCGAATCACTGCAGTAACTGTAGTTACAGTTGGTTTTGAGCAGCTATGTGGGGGCTGAGAATCAAATTCTGGTCTTCTGCAATAGTAGCCAGTGCTCTTAACCACTGAGCCATTTCTCTAGCACATATTCCCTTATTCTTGAAAACTCACTTTATTTATGTCTGTATGTGCATGTTTACCATTTATGTATAAATGCTGAAAAGAACCAGAAGGAATTATATACCCTAGAACTAGAGGTACTGGTAGCTGTGAGCCACCTCATGTGGCTAGTAGGAACACAACTTAGTCATCTTAAAGATCATCAAGAGTTCTGCACTACTGAGGCACCTTTTTAGTCCCTACTCAGTTTTACACAGTATACTATAGAATATTAAAAAAGGATCCTATTGTGTCAATTTTAAAAGTTAGAGCATATAGATAAGAAGTTACTAGTTGTGATTATTTTGAGAATGATACTATTTTTAACTTATCTTAATCATCTTATTTATGTTTATCAACATTAAAAATTCCTTTTTTCAGTATTGCAGTTTTGACACATGGCGTCACACATTTCTGTCAAATGCTCTACCACTTCTCTCATTCTCCCACATTAACAACAAAAGATTTGCATCATCTCCTTTATAGGTACAATTACACATATATAATAATGCATAATTATGACACATATGTACATGTGAATATAGGTCATAACAAAGGTAAAGTCAGTTCCCAGCATCATGGGGATGGCTGTAAAAATGAGCATCCTATAGACTGGAAACAATATGCTAATTTTTTGAAAATAGTCAATAAAAACTATTGGATTAGATACTTGAAAAATGAACATCAATGAAAACTCTTCACATGGAGTTCAATGTCAAATGAGACTTAACTGAAACTGAAGCTGCCTCCCGACCTCATAATGTGTGAGGTTCCCCAAAACGCCAGACTACTAGGGCCTAGGCTTATGCCCAGATCTTCTCCAAAAGAATGATGCTTTAGCAGTTGGAATTTTATAACGTTAAAGTAGTAAACTTAGCTGATGGGTTTAGCATAGGCATTGAGGTCATAAACTCCTGTTTGTCATCTTTTCTGGAGCTCAAGCTGCATTGACATTGATGCTTACACTGTTGACACATGTCCACTTTGCCTTGTGTTGGTGTTGTTTTTTGTTTGTTTGTTTGGTTTGGGTTTTTTTTTTTTTGATTTCCCCATTGGAAGGCACTTCCTTCTGTACCCCAGAACCCTAGTTCTGCTTAAAGCTTTCTACCCCAGGAAGATTGTTTTCCTCAATCCCCAAAGGTTCTTCCTTTTTCTCATCTCTCCCTCTAAGATTAACAAACAACTGTTGGTGTGTACTATCAAAACTTCAGAATATTGTGCTCACTGATGCTCAATGCTGCCTATTACTTTTTCTTCAATTTTTTCCTTTAAATGCTACTTTCTGTTGTTGCTGTTGTTTATTTTTGAGATGGCAATTTAATTACAATTTCTCCCTTCCCTTTTCTACCTCTAAAGTTGAGTCTGAATCCTCTTATATACCTTTTCCCACTCCCCTTCATGCCTTCCTTTCTTATTAATTGGTATTGCATACATATAAGTGTGTGTGTGTGTGTGTGTGTGTGTGTGTGTATCTGTATGTTTTTCTAAATATAACCTGTTGTGTTTAAATTCTTTTAAAGACATTTGAAACATAAAAACACGTAAGTTAATATGCATTAATTTTATTAATCCATGTTATTTAAACTGAAATATGCCTTACTTCTCCCATTGGACCATAACATTTCCTAGCAAAAGGTCAAATATCTATACCACATGCATCTTTAAATACAAAGGTCACTGTACAATAGGTGTTCTACATGAATGTATTGCTATGAAGCTGCAGAGAACTGAAATACAAATTCCCAGAAATCTGTCCCTGAGAGGAGAGGAACCCACTTAAGGGTCCTTTGCACTTCTGATCTGGGTCTCAAGGACTCACGGAAATCACAGTCATGCAGCATGGTCAATTTTATTGTTGTTGAACTAAAGGGGTAGGCTAAAGAAAGAAACAAGAAATGTTTTTCTAGCCAAGAGAGGGGGAGGGTCTGGCCTTCCTGGTGGAATTCATGAGTTTAGCTGGAAAGGTTGTTGTAGTTATTTACCCTCCTTTGTGCCCAGTTTCTTAGCACTCTTCTTCTTTGCAGTGATAGGTGGTACCACCCCTAAGACAGCGAGGTTGTGGGTGATGAATTTTCTTGCGGCTGACAGTGTTCTGGAGCCTCAGCCTTTTCGAGTGGGAAGAACAGCCTACTGAACAAGAAGTCCCATAAGAAGTGGAACAGGGAGTCAAACAGAGGTTTGGGCCTTTGGGAGGTGAATACATGGGAGCATTTGACAGCTCTGAAAGTTGTGGCTTCTGCTGTGACATTGCTCAGCTAAAACGTTAAATCTGAAAACAAAACAAAACAAATAAACAAACAAAAAAACATATTGAAATATCTCTTCTCAAGATATATGAGGCTGCCATCAGTGGAGCCAGCATTAGCAACTCAGAGAACACTATCGCAGGAGGAAGAACAGTAGTCTCAAGGATTGAACATATCAGGAGTAAATTCTGAGAGAATTTCTAAGAATTTGTCAATTATCAAGTTAGTAACTTATCCCTCTCCTATAAAAGAAACAATAAATTTAGATGAACTAATAGAACCCCTTTTCCAGGGCTGATACTCACCACAGCCAAGTGTAAAGAACAAGCACATCTGCTTTTTCATTAGTTGGTTTCTGGCCTCAGTTTTCCAACCTTATGTGGTATGTCTCTGCTGTTTCTTCTTCCCTCTAGACCCTGTCGGTCTGTCTCATGTTAGATCATTTCAGGGTTCTTGGCATGGATTTCCAGCCCTACCCTTCTCCCTGCTACAAATCTTTCCTATCTGCTTTAGCAAATTTCTGGTAGAGACAACAGAGAAGGTCAAGACTTCCTTAGCAAAGCCTAAACAAATGACACCCAAGTGCCTCTTCACCCCGAAAAAGCCTTACCTTCCAGAAAGATGAATAGACAAGTAACCCCAGGAGGAGTCTGAGGTTTTATGGGACCAGGAATGACGATGCTTTTTTATACATCCTCCAGCTGAACGCTCTAGGCTACTTGTTATTGAAGGGATGTCATAGAGTGGATGATCTATCGAGGTGTTTCATAATTCCCAAGGCAGGATTTCTCATCTGTATACAGCTGCGGTGCATTTCAAAGGGAATTCCGGGTAAGCAATCGAGAAACCTGAAGCCTTCAGGCTGGCTTACGTAGAAGTGAGTACACGGCACAAGTCCTGTGAGATAAGACAGGATGGGGAATTGGATGAGGAATGCTTCCGAGTTTAATATAGAATGAAAGAGGAATGATAGCCTTCTGTCTGTAACCTGAATCTGAGGAAGATCCTGTTTTTTCTCCTGACACACAGAACTGAACTTTCCTTGTACCCCAAAGGACTTACCTAATTTCATAGTCACATCAGAATCCTCTGAACTCTGTGGATTCTCTCGCAGATCTGTTGCTGTCCTAAGTCCCGGTGACCTAGATACATATCTTATCTCCTCTAGCAAACTGTTTCTGAATGACAGAGCCCTTGTCTTTATCACTTCTGCATTCCTAGAGCCTGATGTTAACCCCAACACACACTAAAAGTACCATTAATGTTTGATGAAGGGCTCAATTTACCTGACTTTAAAACAAAGCTTCTATCTCACAGGAAGACTAGTAGGAATATAAAACCCAACTCCTTTTCTTTGTAGTTAGATGTTCACTTTATTTCCCTATTGTGAACACCCTTTCAAAATCTGTGGATTGACCTTGCCATATACAATAGACTGAGAGCAAGGAGGAGAAAAACCATTCATAAATGCCTGTCTTTTAAATACAAATAAGAATCCTCATATTGATCAGGACACCCACAGGGGAAAAAACTTCTATAAAGCTAAGTTTTTCTTGTTCCTTTATGAAAATTGATATTATTCCATGTTTTATTTGTTAGAGTGGCATTCTTCTCAACTAAATAGTGTTTCTCATTTCTAGGTGTTTCCATCTCAGAGTCACTGTTGGTATACACCTCTCATGATGATGAGCTTCAGTCTTGATAGCCTCTAACTATTCCTACAAAAATGTTGAAATTTGGAAACAATTGGCTAAGTGATGAAAGATGACATTTGGTTGAACAGTCTTCAAAGACTCCAAATGAGATTGCAAACAAAGCTGGGCATGATGGGCTCAGGGTGGAGATAATGAGTACCACAATCAGAGGAATTGCTTTTGAAAGGCTAACTCCAGCAAGATCGGGTTATTGAAACTCATCTGTTTCTTCTGACAAGGTTTTGGGGTGAAGTTTGGATGAAGGTAATTTAAGTACTTATGAAAACACAGCAGGTCAGAGAATCCTCTGAAGCTTATCCCATCCCATAAAGAGAGGATCCTGAAAGGAGTGCAACAGGCTTCCATTTCAGTGATTAAACAACATCTCTCTTCACTTCTGTGCCTTTCTTCCCTCCCAACACTCTCAGGCAGAAGAAACCTCTAGTTGTTCCTGTGCATGCTTCATGCTCACTGAGCCATAGTGGGAAGGCAGAATGACTGATCCTAGTGCATTTCTTCTCCTTTTCCCTACCCAAGATCTACAACATACAATGTCCCCTCATGGAGATCTCATAGATCACAAAAGCATTTATTTGAATTTAACCAATAATCACCCATTCATTATGGCCCCTTTATACCAGGAGCTTTGAGTTCCTTCTGAGATTTTTGCCATTAGTATTCTGCTCTTGGTGAATTAGGTATACCTGCCCATTTTATATATTTTTCCAGTCTATACATTAGATTAAAAATACCTATAGAAAACTCTAGGTGCAGTTAGTTTCATCACAGTGAATCTCATCAACATGTACAAAACTATGGGGATTGATTCTAGAAAGAATTTCACTTACAAAAGAGGGTGTTGATCTAGGTTTGCCTAGTCACTTCGTGGCTTCTTCCAGGCTTCAACCTGTTCTATCTTCAGATGGACTTAGACTTACACATCTAGCCACTAGTATATCAGGACAACAAAAATTTAGTATCCTTAATTTTCAACTCTGCCTCTCACTCTGATTTAGATGTCTAAGAGTAGAATTCCATAGTTTGATAGTAAATAAAAACGCACTATGAACATGATGCAAGAAAGGACAGGGCCCCACTTCATGCTTTAAGGAGTTCTAGGGAGAGGAAGGATGAGTTAGTAAGTGATACCAGATGATACTGAAACGCGGAGAAACCCAACAGCAGGCACGGATTTAAGAGTGTGATTCGTTATCACAAATGTAACTAGTTAGAAAGGTCGAGTCTGGAGAGAGGTGGTTCTCATTGCTGAGCTTGGTTTGGAGACAAGATTCTACCTCAAGAAGTATCTTTTCTCATTACAACTCATCCTTGTGACCATCAAATTTCCCTGAGCAATAAACACCTACAGGTACATAGCTTCAAGTGAAGTTTCTCTAAATCTTACTTCTTTGTATTTTTCTTTAGCCTTTTCTTTCTGGTTAAATGAATCTTGTAGATATACCAGAAGTAAGATTCCCATGTGTATTTTAAAAGTTTCTTTTATCTTGCTTTATTACTCTATCTACAGTGCCCATAATTGATAAATAATCTTCTATAACATGCTGATGTCTTTGAAATAAGTCTAACCTCCATCATTTAAGTTTCTGTAATTCTGATCTCTATCCTGTAACTTCAAGCCCTGTCCTGGTGCTTTACTTCATTATATCTCCTTTGCTGAATAAGTGGATATATAATACAGTGAATAGGAATCTTTTCTTTCTGATTTCTGGATGTCTATTTCTGTATCTTTCTTTCCCCCCTCTTCCTATTCTTTCTCTCTCCCTGCCTCACCCATTTGTTTTCACTTCCTTCATTTTCTTTCTTTCTGCCATCTGCCATGTTCTGGCTTTCTATTATCTAGTCATACATTAATAGGCTGATTCCAGTTCCTTGTCATGTGAATATAGCTGCAATAAACAGATGTAAAAATATCTCTGACAGCATGTGGAGACTTTTGGGTAGGTATCTAGGAATTATACAGCTAGATGATATAGTAGTCCTATTTTTAATTTTTGAGAAAACTTCATATTAGTTTCCATAATACCTGTATGCATTTACAATCCTACCACCAATGATTAGGTATGTCTTTTTCTCTGAATCCTTGCTAATATTTGTTGTCTTTTTCCTTTGTGATTCTTACTGGAATAAGATGATATCACAAAAACATTTTAATTTCCATTTTTGTTTTATTGTTTTTGAGGTTTCAAAAGCCCACATCAGGCCCAGTTCCCCCCCCCACACACACACACTCCTGCCTAGTATCATGATGTAAAGATCTCAACTAGTTCCCAGCACTCATGCCTGTCTTCTTTCTGTCATGATGGTCATGGTCTAACCCTCTAAAACTGCAAGCAAGCTACTCTTTTACAAAAATTGCCTTAGTCATGGTGTCTTTTCACAGGAATAGAATAACAATTAAGAAAGAAATAGGTATCATGAGTGGGGTTTTTCTGTGACAAGCCAGACCATGCTGTTGCTTCAAGGAATATGAAAGACTTTGGAACTTTGGACTAGGGATGAAGTTGAATGCTGTAAGTAGCACTTAATGAGCCTCTAATGGGAGTATGCAAGAAAGTAATTCTGAGTGAAATTTGGAGTATAGCGGTCTGGTTCAAGAGTTTTCAGAGGGAAAGTTTATTAAGAAGTGGCTTAGAGACCATTCTTAGGATATTTTGGCAAAGAATGTGGATGGTGTCTGGTTTTGTCCTAAGCATCTGCCTGAGACTAAATTGAAGAGTTTTAGATTAATGACATTGGCACAGGAAATTTAAAGATAGTCTAGCTTTGACTGTACCATGTAGTTCTTAGAAATCGATCACTCTTATGCAAATCTATAGTGAAAGGGAGCAAGTAGGAGGAAGAAAAAGACAGACTACACAATTAGAGAAAAAAAGGAGCACCAGGAAATAAAATGTTGGGTCCAAGTCCTGTGCTCAGAGAAATAAAAATTTTAGAGAAAGGCCTGATGCAAAATGGAAAAAAGGGAGTGGTGTTCTCAGGGTGAGACCTTGCTCAACTAAGCTCCCAATTTGTGAAAAGGAATTAAAGGAAAGGTTAAACCATAAAGGAAACCATCTATACCAGAGGTTTCATGCAAATCTAACTCAAAGAGGGTCCCAAACTCCAGCCCAAGCAGGCAGCATACTTTGGCAGCTTTGGCCATGTAGTCCTGGGTTTAAGGACACTGGAGTAAAGTGGTGGTAGAATTGTCCTTTGTGGTTAAGAAAAACCATTAAGGCCAGGCATGTGGTAAAGGAGTCCCCACATGGAGGCCCAGAGCTTTAAGTTGTAAAACTGAAGCCAGGACTCTGTTGGATACTCCAAGATGTTGGGAATTCCAGAGCTATTAGATATCTACCAAGGACACCCGATAGGGTGTGGAGCCAGCTCAAGAGAGAGAATTGTTTTATAGTCAACAAAACTCAAAGGAGTAGGAGCTATGAAGAATGCTCTGACATCAGACATAGAGATACAAAATTGGAGTTTGTCCTGCTAGGTTTCATTCCTGCCTTCGTACAATATTTCCTCCCTTTTGGAGTGGTAATTTACTTACTGTACCTTTGAATATTGAAAGTATGTTATTTTCTTTTTGTTTTTGTTTTACAGGGATCATAGTTAAGAGATTGCCATGAGTCTCAGACAACACTTTGGACTTTAAAACAGTCTTAAGAATTAAAGACTATGGGGACCTTTGAATACATATTGCATTATGATATGGCTGCCAGCCTATTGGAACTAGAGAGTGGAATGTGATGGATTGAATGAGAATGCCCACATACACTCATATATTTGAATGCTTGGTTCCCAGTTGGTGGAATTGTTTGACAAAGATTAGAAGATGCATCCTTGTTGGAGTAGGTGTAACCATGTAAGAGAAGAATTGTTACTAAGGGTGGGCTGTGAGATTTCAAAAGTTTAAGCCAGGACCAGTCATTCTGTCTCTGCCTAATGCTACAAAATAGCTCTCATTGTCTGCTCCAATGTTCATGCCTGTATACTTACTGTTATGATGATTAAAGGAGTAACCTTCTAAAACTGTAATCAAGTTCCCAATTAAATTCTTTCTTTTATAAGAATTGGCTTGGTCATGATGTCTCTTTATAGCAATAGACAACAATTAAGACAGCTAGGATGTTGGGCAGTTTTAAAAAACATTTAATGATCTTTTGTGTTTTTTCTTTTAACAATGAGAAAAATATGGCATTTCTCAACAAAGGTATTTGAAATGGAGAGTACACAGAAATAGTGATCAAAAGTAACTTCCTTTAAGAAGAGTCATTAAGCTAGCCACCAAAACTATATTTATAACACCACTAAGAATAGTGCTGAGGAAGTAAATGAAAATATAATGTCTTATCAAAATCAACAAAAAGGTAGAAATTATTTTAAAAATATTTCTATTGATTTATTTATTTTATGGATATGAGTACCCTGTAACTGTCTTCAGACACACTAGGAGAGGGCATCAGATCCCATTACAGATGGTTGGGAACCACCATGTGGTTGCTGGGAATTGAACGTAGGATCTCTGGAAGAGCAGTCAGTGCTTTTAACTGCTGACCTATCTCCCACCCCCTATTTTTCAAATATTAAGCAGATATTGTAAAGTTCATAAATAAAATATCCAAAATGAAAATTCATTATAATGGCTCAAAATACATTTTAACATGAAGCAAAAAGCAATTGCAAACAAGGTAAATAAACAGAGACTCTGAAATCTAAAGAAAAAAAGAAAAGAAAAGAAAAGAAAAGAAAAGAAAAGAAAAGAAAAGAAAAGAAAAGAAAAGAAAAGGTGAAGAATAGTGACTAAAGTCTTGGAAAAACCTTGGAATGTAAATTCACATATAAATATATATATATATATATATATATATATATATATATATATATATATATGTGTGTGTGTGTGTGTGTGTGTGTGTGTGTGTGT
>NC_034593.1:82964896-82986246 GCF_900095145.1 Mus pahari
TCCTAAACCTGATAAACAGCTTCAGTGCAGTAGCTGGATATAAAATTAACTCAAACAAATCAGTGGCCTTTCTCTACATGAAGGACAGATGGGACGAGAAAGAAATTAGGGAAACGACACCCTTCACAATAGTCACAAATAATATAAAATACCTTGGTGTGACTCTAACTAAGGAAGTGAAAGATCTGTATGATAAATTATTTCTTTCTAAGAGTTGCAACGCTCATGTTATCTCTTCACAGCCATAGAACACTAAGGTAAGAATGATACTTTCAAAAGGTTGAAAACCAAATAAATATTAACATCAAAAAAATTAAACACAAAACAAAAACGAAAATACAACAAACAATTAAACAATCAAAACCAGAACCTTTTCTTCCAAATATTATTACACAAAAAGATTGATAGAAAAATATTGAAATTCAATATAAAACTATAGATTTGTGGTTAGTGAACTGTTGAGAAAGGTAACAAAATTTTTTCCAATAGACTAGAAAATTTGCATATACTGCTCTTTCAGAAGACAAAACTTTAGTTCCTAGCACACTCTGGTAGATCACAACTACCTGTAAGTCTAGTTCTGGGGAACTTGATGCCAGTAGCTCTCAAGGGCAACTGCACACACTTGCACATACACATATACATATAATTAAAAATAATGTTAGATCTAAAAGTAAATGTTAATTTACCAAGGAACAGTACTCTTTTAAAAAATACTATAGGGCAAATATAAAAGAATAAAATTGACATTCTTCTCATAACTCTTGCAAAATTCAACTCAAAATGAATCAAGGATCTGAGAAGCTAAAACAATAAAACTCTATGAAGAAAATCTTCATGACCTTGTTGGAACATGTGCTCTTGGTTCCTCTAGATCTTTATTGTTAAATAGATACATACCACTGATATTTATGGCATGCCCGGGACAAAGAGATGAGAAAACTCTCTTCCTAAGAGGTCTTGTCTCAATTGGACCATTACTTCCCTTATAGGAAACATAAATAATTTTTGTTTCCTTTTGTTTGTAGGGCTTAAGAACTAGAACTGGCTGAACAATCAACATTATACTTGTTACTATCCTAGTTAGATTATTTTAACAGGGAATTGGGAGATTCACCTTGTAAATGTATGCTGGAGGTCCTCTTTATTACTGAAATAAAGTAAATATGCTTTACTAGCTATGCAGAGGGATAGTGTCTAGAATATACACATAACTCAAAGACCTAAACTTCATGGGACCTCATTTATTTTCTATTGGTGTTATAAAACCCTGATCAAACCCAGCTTAGAGTGGAAAATGTTTATTTCACCTTGCATGTTATACTCCATCCTTGGGGTAATCCAAAGCAGGAACTGAAGCAGGAACCTGGATGTAGGAACTATAGCAGTTAGAAAATATTGCTTACTGCTTTGCTCTCCAGGTTCATGTTCAGCTATCCCTGTTATACCTACAGGACAATCAATTGAGTTATCCTTTTTCTAGATGACTCTAACTTGTGTGAAGTTGCCAAAAAATCTAACCAGCACACCAAAATAAATAAATGAACAAACAAACAAGTTACTTAAAATTGGGATATAGAACTAAGTAGCTGTCAGAAGAAGGAATAGAGATGGTGTGAGAAGTTTTCTTTTTCTTTTTCTTTTTTTTTTTTTTTAAGTTCAGTGTCTTTAGCCATCAAGGAATTGCAAAATAAAACTATTTTGAGATTTTTATCTTATCCCAGTCAGAATGGATAAGATATTTTTAAAAATGATAACAAATGAATGCAGGCATATATGTAGATAAAGTAAAAGATTTACCCACTGTTGATAGGAGTACAAACTGGGGCTGCCACTGTGGGAATCAGTGTAGAGGCTCCTCAGAAAGCTTGAAACCGATCTAGCAAACAATCCAACTATACCACTTTCTTGAGCATGTGTCTAAAAGAGTCCTATCTGACTACAGAGACACCTGCTCATCTATATTCATTACTGGTCTACTAACAATAACCAGGACGTAGAAACAGCATGGATGCCGTCAACTAGTTAATAAATAATGAACAGGAGGTGTCTAGGGAGCAGAGGAAGCCCTGAGTGAATGAAGTCCTGAGGGAATAATGCCTATTTTGGCCTCAGCATGGTCTGTTGAGGACTTCAAGACCAATTGGCCCATGGCAAATTCACAAAGTCATAACCCCTTATGGACCATGCTCCCGAGGAATGGCAAAGTCCAAGAATGAGTGTTCAAGAAGGATTGATCAGTGTGCATACAAGGGCTAGCAACTGCCACTTCCTTCTAACAGACGTTTATATCCTGAGAGACTACTCTGCTACGGAAGCCTCTTACAGAGACTAGCTAGCCCTTCCTCTCGTACAACACCTAATAAACACCCTGAGGTTCTGAGTTTCCCCCCATTAATTGTGTGTGTTTGTGTGTGTGTGTGTGTGTGTGTGTGTGTGTGTGTGTGTGCGTGTNTTGTGTGTGTTTGTGTGTGTGTGTGTGTGTGTGTGTGTGTGTGTGTGTGTGCGTGTGCACGTGCGTGTGCGTGTGTGTGTGTGTGTGTGTGTGTGTGTGTGTGTGCTCCTAAGTATAACCTGTCCAGTCAGTATGATGCTACCTGTATATATGTTTTCTGGCATGGCCATTTGGCACTGGGATAAAAATTGTGCTTTTCCCTGGGGAAGACTACTTCTCCTGCCCTCAGCTTTACTCGCTTGTCTGTAGTTCTTTGTCTGTGGTTGAGTCTCACGAGTTTTCTCTGTCCAGTTTGGCATATTCATTGCTGTCATCCTTGTTCAGCTCGTGTTTGGGCAATAATGTTTGTGAAAATTTATGGGTGTAGCTTCTGATATTACCAGGAGACCCAATCTTACAGCAAGCTCTTTAATCCTTTAGCACTTACAATTTTTCTGCCGCCCTCTTACACAATGTTCCCTGGGCCTTAGGTGTTTTGTAGATGTATCTATTGATACTGGGCGCCACACTCTCCATTGTGATTGGTGGGTTTTCTGCAGTAATCTCTGTTGCAAAGAGAAGTTTCCTTGTTGAGTGGTGAAAACTATTTACCTATGGGTATAGGACAAATGTTTGTAGCTTGTTGTTAGGTGTTATACTAGTTTAGTAAATTAGTAATTGTAGATTCTCCTTCAATAACTATGAGTTCACTAGCACTGAGTAGTTAGCTAGGATTCCAGGTTGAGACATATTCTACTTCTTACGTGGAGTTAGAAAGCTGTTGGTTGCCACTAAAGAATGTTCTCTTAGGGTTAGTATGCAATGCTGGTTGTTGATGTGGTTCACGGGTGTCATCGCTGGGTGGGATTAGAATGGATACATATGTCCCATGTTGTAAAGTTTTAGGAATGACTAGTCATTTCTTTTGCAAGTGGTTTTGACTGTGTCCATCTACATAGCTTAAATCATTGAAATCACAATGTAAAAGAAAAATGGTTCATGATTCAATATGAATAAAAGATAATTTTGAATGAACCTTTGATATATTTGACACTATCTTACCTGGAATATACATTATACAACATTCATAAAATATAATTTAAAATTGTTTGTAGCCCCACTTTACTCAGTGGTAGAAATATATTCTGAAAACTGATATCAAATTATTTTGGTTACTATGTCACCATCATAGAGCAGTATTACATACTTCACAATACTCTATATGCTGTAATCTATTGCTTCTAGACTACAAACCAGTGTAACACATTATTCTTCTGAATACTGTTCTGTAGGCAATTGTCACATGTTGAATATTTATTTGCCTAAATATAAGTATAAACCAAAAATGAGTGGAGCATGCAGAACTGGAAGGAACTCTGGGTGATGCAGTGACTACTGAGTGAGTGTGAAGATGATAGTGTGCCATGATAACACTGCAGACTTAATTAGCACCTCCCCTTAGGCCATTCTAAAGCAAAGCAAAACAAAACCATTTTTCCATTAATAAATTATCCTTAACTTATTATTCCTTTATTAAATAATAGGCATTTAAATCTTTTGTAACTTTTTGTGTCATACTGAAATTTTGCTGAAAATAAAGAAAATATAGCTCTATTATTTTCTTTCTTCATACACCTACTCTATAAACATTTTTCATGTAATTTTAAAATTACTTTACTTTTATAATTCTTTTGTTAAAAATTAGAACAGAAGACAGGCATGGTAGAACATGTTATAACCCCAGTAGTTGGTGGGAGAATTGTGAGTTTGGAACCAACCTACATTACATAGAAAATTTCGATCTAGCCTAGGCTGTGCAATATAACTGTCTCAAAACATCAACCATATAAACAAGTTTGAAAAAAAATCTACAAAAGCCTAAGGCACAAACACACAGCACCAAAATCATCAATACCATTGTGTCTGCTTCTACATCCTGTCCCACTGAGAGTCTTCAGAGACACCAGCCTATGTGGAACTGACTCCTATGGTTACAGCGCCCTCTTCTGCATCCCCCTGAGAATCTGATGACGTTCATCTTGAGGACCCTTTTCAGAATGGTTTGTATCTGTTTTCATCATAGATTCTTTTGTAAGCATAAAATATATCATGAACAGTTTCATCTTCTGATGAAAATCTTTCTGCCTTGGGGAAAATTTTTTAAGGAACTTACTTAGACCTTGAAAGCCTTAAATGTGGACTTTTTTTTTTTTTTGAAGTTATTTGTTTTCTACTCCTACAGTCTTTTCTATTTGTCTTCTTCACCTACACTCTCCCTGGTCTAGTTGCAACAACTCCTCTTCAGTCCAGTTTTCAACACTCTGTCATCTTCATGCACACCCAAGCACAAGGTTGTTTTCTGTTTCAATCATAGCTTTGTTGATATTTTGCAACCTTCTTACTCTTGACAAAGTCTTTGAAGTTATGGATGAACCTCTTCTTCCAGATGCCACTCATACATTCCTTGGCAACATTACCTCAACCCTAACAGGTCCCTATATGCAGATATGATGGTGCAATCCCTCCATAGCTGCACCACTGTCTTCTCAGTCCATTGCAGAAACAGGGTAGGCCAGCTCATGTGTTACTTCCTAGTATAGATCCTTCTTCCAGTAGTCGAAGGGATTGTGTTTGAAGGGAGAAATACCACTTTGTGATGATGATGAAGATTGCTCATGGAAGGAGCATGTGTGAGAGCATTACCAACAATACACCAAAAATTTAAAGTTGTTTTGTTCTTGATGACACTTTGCATTACACTGGCATCAGTAGCATCTCAGCAGGGGAACTGGGCCATTCCTGATGTCTTGCTTCTGAAGTGTGTGCTTAGTGACATGTTTGAAGAGGCTGTGACTCTCGCTGTGGTAGATCATGAAAGATTTCTTGTAGACTATGGCACCGCACTAAAGCTAGATTGTGATCTTTTCTTTACAAGCTGAGAAACTTGCTGTTGACACGGCCTGTTTATAGGTAAAAAGTCCTTTCAGACACTTATTTGCAGAGTTAGATAGGAACCCTCCATGCTGAAGGGTTATGCTGACAAGAAGCAAAGTTTCTCATCTGCCTTAATATCAATATCTATGGATTTCTTTTGCCATTTTGATAACAATTTCATTTTCATTTATTTTACCAAATTAGTGAGTTGATTCCTTAAACAGATCCTGAAAATAGGTAGTAACTATTGGCTTTAGACATGCATGACGAGCAAACAATACCATAATTGATTGTTTCTTGTTAGTCATTTTGACTGAGGTTTGTTAACAGGACTACTACCTAATGTAGGCTAATACTGATTTTCCTGAGGATCATGTTTCCCAGCACCTGGGTGGTGGCTCACAACTTTTCATAACTAAAGTTCCAACAGATTCAGTGCCCTTTTCTGATTTTGACAGATGTCAGTCATGCATGTGGTATACATGTACACAGGCTGTCAAAACATGCACACACATAAAATAAAGTTTCAAATATTTGTCAGTAAAAGAATTGCAAACTGAATTCACAAATGCATAAAAAATTATTATCAGCCGGGCGTGGTGGCACATGTCTTTAATCCCAGCACTCGGGAGGCAGAGGCAGGTGGATTTCTGAGTTCGAGGCCAACCTGGTCTACAAAGTGAGTTCCAGGACAGCCAGGACTACACAGAGAAACCCTGTCTCGAAAAACAAAAAACAAACAAACAAAAACAAAAACAAACAAACAAAAAATGATTATCTACTCTGATCAAGTAGGCTTCCTTATAGAGATGCAAATATGGTTCAAACTACATGAATCAATAAAAGTAATCTAAGACCTCAAAGACAAAAAACATAATCATCTCACTAGATACAGAAAATACTTTTTAATAAAATCAGATATCTTTTCATGGGAAAAGTCCTGAGGAAACTAGGGATGTTATTAGGTATAAGAAAGGGCTTTCTGAATAGAACTGCATTTGCCCAAGAATAAGGCCAACAATTGACAAGTGGGACTTCCTAAAACTAAAAAGCTTCTACACAGCTAAAGAAACATTAGGTGAAGCAGAATCCCAAAGAATGAGAGAAAATTATTTCCATCTATATATCTGACAGAGGATTAATAAAGATAGGTCTCAAAAAAATCATCAGAATGAAAAAAAGAAAAGAAAACGACAACAACACACTAGTGATCTACTTTTAAACATGGGCTTGAAATCTGAACAGAGAACACTCAAAGGACCAAATTTATTTAATTAATTATCTAAAAGCCAAGAGATATATTTAAAAATGTTCATCATCCCTAGTAACTATGGAAATGCAATAAAAAAAACTTAATGATTTTTGTTATACTGCAGCATGGCAACAATTAACAACACAAATGACAAAAAAAAAAAAAGCTGCAAGAAGTATCAAGGGGAGGGAACATTTATTTACTGCTCGTGAGATAACAAACTGGTGACACTACTATGGAAAACCGTATAGAGAACTATCCAAAGGCTAAAATTAAATCTACCATGTTACCCAGCTACAGTGCTCCTTGGTATATGCTCAAAGGACTCCGCATTTACAGATATTTGCTTATCATGTTCATTGCCACTCTATTCAAAATAGCAAGGAAATGGAAACAACCTAAGTGTTCTACAACTGATGAATGTATAATGAAAATGTGATACATATGCACTATGGGATGCTACTTAGCTATAAAGAAAAATGAAGTAATGAACTTCTCAGCTAAATTATGGAACCAGAAAACTTCATATTGAGTGAAGTAACCCAGACACAGAAAGGAAAACATTTTATATTCTCTCTCATCTGACACTCTTACCGTCAATTCTTGAAATGTGAGTTCATATCCTGGAGTAACTGCAGAAGCCAGGAAAGAGAAAATATACTATTTCTAGGGTGTGGGCATGGGGAAGTACTAGAGAGCTGACTAGTAGGATTTATGTGATGACATTTGGATACGGTAAAATATAAGGGACTTAAATTAGGGTGTGGAAGAGAGGGGTAAATACAGAAGGGGATGGAGAAAAAGAGCATAAAATAACAGCAAAAATATCTGAAATCATCGTAAAGAATCATACCATTAACTACCTAAAAATTTATAATACATGTAAATCTGTGTATATACACACACATATAAACCATATATATGCCCTTTCATGTCATATGCCACATATATATAAATAAAAATATCTCACCTGAACTGACAATATTTTCTCCAAGAGCCAAAAAACTCCATGAGAACTCTCTTTTGTGTTGTTGGCCAAGGTTTTCCAAGAGACTCCTCATATATATAGCCAATGGCTATTGCTTTGTTGTCTGATCAGAGGTAGAGAGTAAGTATCTACTGTTGAAGACAGCATTCACTACAGAAAACAGGGCCTAGAGGCTGGAACTGACCTGAATACCTGTTGTTTGAGACTAGTTTTCACGGATCCCAATAGCTCTCTGCAAGCCTCCAAGGTAGGAAAGCATCCAATAGTCCTACACAGCTATGATACTGATGAACAACAAAAACAATCAGTATGCTACAATAACTCTAACAGTGCAGTACTGGCATGTATACCTTAAATGGTGACAAACAGCTCTCTAATTGCACTTCAGATCTGCCCAACTAGAGAAGAATCATGTCTGATACTGGAAACCTACACAACTACCCAAGGATAGTGATGTCATGGATCTCGAAGGAGAACCTAAAACTACTAGTTTACCCAACCAGCATAATCCCTAACTACTCTCTAAATAATAATAACATGTTCTTATACCCACAGCTAAGACTAGTACTCTTCACCATTCATCAAGGGAACTTTTCAATAGACAGATCACTAAACAAAATCACAACCAATCAAAACGCAGAGTGGTGGAGCCAATTCCCAATGAATACATCTATAATACAGGTTCTGTACCCTAAAGTGCAAGGATCATTGTCAAAAGAGCGAGGAGTGATTGTAAGGGCTAAAGGAGCAGGGAGCTTGCTGCGAGACTGTGTTTTCTAGAAATGTCAGAAGCTACATCTACAAAGACTGAGCAGCAGGACTGCCTAAGCCTGAGCTGAATAAAGACAACAACACAGTAGCAGACAAGCTAGTGGGGGTGCGGAGCCCATGAGGCTTTAATCCTATTCAAAGATTTGCAAGTAATTTAAAGAGTGCAGAGATAGTGGACTACAAGTCTTCCCTAGGAAAAATCATAACAATGGTTAGCATTCAAGGTAAACTGAGAGAAGGATCAGTGGGGGAGGGAGAGAGGGAGGAAGGGAGACAGGGAGGGGGTGTAGACAAAGAGAAAGAACAGTGCTTCAAACAAGTGATGTCTGTAATCATTTAGCACTCACATAAATTGCCCATATGCCATATATTAAGCAATGAACCACTTTTAGTGCACGTTAAGCTGGCCCCACCCTAGACCTTAGAGCATGAAACAGGCTCTGACACTGACAAGTAATTATAACACTTATATAGTCATAATGATTTTAGGAAAATTTAGAAAGCTATGAAACTTTCAAAGACACAGCCCTCGTCTCAAAGGGGATAAGATTTAATTTATTTTGGAGTGGCCTGGGAACACAGATTCGGGTCCCAACGAAGAAATAATTTAATGAACTTTCTATAATAACAACAAGGAATATCATTAATGAAGGCATATGGGAAGATCAGGTAGGTTGGTTACAGAAAAGTAGGGGAAACTTCCATGGCCTCAGATATTGTCAGAAATCATTGATTGGTTAAAGCTAGTGGTTTGTTGCTATGTAAGGGTTCATGATTCACCAAAAAAATGGCACCCCCAGATTTAAATAGTATGTAAATCCATAGAGTGTTTTATTCTGCAGAAGTCCAGCATGCTGGGGTTTCCATTACCAGAATAGAGAGACAACCAGTGAGCTTGCAGGCCTTATTTAAAGCACATTAGGGAATTCCATGGAAGGTTACCTTTATGTTAATTTGTTGGGTCCATCTCTATGGACATTCCATTACCAGGGTGCTGATGCTTGAAACTTGTTGGGGAAGTTTGGAAACTGCTGCTGAGGAAGTAACTGAAGGAGTCTGGAAACTGCTGCTGACCCCTTGTCCTTGCTTCAGGCCAAAGCGGGTGGTTTCTGAGTCCCCCCTTCAGTTCTTGGAAACAGAGATTTAGGCCTAGTCTCCTTAACTGGCAATTTGAAGCCTGTCATGGAGCCAGCCTGGCCTTCTCAAATATATCCCAAGATGTTTCACCTGTTAGTCAGAGGATACTTTCTCAGGCCTAGAGGTGGTCATAGAATGGCTGGTAAGGGAATTAAAGATAGCCCAGTGTAACTTATAATCAAGCCCTGGACTGGCAAGATTCCAACTGCTCCGCAGTCATTGGCCTGATGAGTTAGTTGGCCCTACAGAAGACTTAGTGTAAGGTGTAAATCTTCCCAGGGGCTTTTATTTTTAATAATAGTATGCGTAAGTGTTAAATAAACAATGCCTTTGAATTTTCAAGGAAAAAAACTCTCTAGGGGGTATTTTCTCTATGAAGAAAGGATGGAGAAACAGGTTGGGGAAAGGCATTTAGCAGTACAGCTTGAATTGAACCTACAGTAAGTCAGGGACAGTGTTGTACTAATAGTAAGACATCTGTCAACACTGAAGGGGGAGGAAATGCTTCAGGAGACCAGCTTCTGTGAGGACAAAGGTCAGAAACTAGTATCTGAACAGGCAGGTCAAAGGACAGTTGGACTGTCAGGTGCATGGATATATTAATTGTTTCCTTCATGTTTAGTTAAATCCTGTGACTGGAATGAGATGTGAAAGAACAGAGTATGCTACACTTTATAACTTACTATGCCACCTGAGAGACTAACTAGGTTCCCAGTATTTTGAAACCCTAGTGTAAAGCCCGTGCCTTTGGAGAAGGGTATAATATAAATGTCCCTCCCATTTGTGACTGTGCATGCCACTGACAGTCTCTGTACTTTGACAAGTTGTGAGCTTCTGCATTAACCAAAGGAATATATTTTATAAGTAAGATTTTCATCAAATGTTCACAATACAACTTGAGCATTTTGTCTCCTATTTCTATCAGCACCTTCCACAGAAGTAATCCCCTGGGTATTATAGTGGAGTTATAAGAAATACTAAAGCCTGGAGTATATGGTTATATGTATATATTAATAAATTATTAAATATTTTGAGTAATATTATCATGACTTTACAGTTTATAGTCAATCCATATTTATTAGGTCATCCGCACAGATGACGCACTCTGAGACACACATATAGACATATGTCAGCTTCAAGTCCTCTCAATATAACCTTTGGCTGGGTTTTTCCAATGGGACTTAGTTATGGGGAAGTAGCCTGGATGTCATTGTCTTGGCTCAGGATGGGGACCAGTTCCTGATTCCTGGAATGATGTGGAGAAGTCATCTAATTCAAGCTTCACTCCTCAGATAGGTGAAGATCTGACAGGTTCCTGAACTTGATGAGTGGGTCAAAAGAATGGCTGACCCCATGTTCTGAACATTAGCTATTAATGGAGATGAGATCACTTCGTAAGTATCTTATCTTGCGAAGGCTGCCCTAGCTCATACATTCAGTCTGTCCTTTACACTGTGATTGTTTCACCTTCTCACTCTGTAGGAATAAGGAAGGAAATAGAGATGAAGGGAGCAAGCTCTGAGTTATTTTTCATACAAACTTCCCAATTGCCTTTTTTTAACTACTAACCAACAAAATTATGAGTTTAGATTCCCCAACTACAAATATTTCTTATAAGATTAATCTATAGTCATCATTCTAAAACTAAGCATAAATTAGTCTTAATAGATAACAAAATATCAAAATATTTAAAATAAATGCCAGTAGGAAAAAATATCAACTGGTTTACAAAAGACACAGTCTGCTCTCTCTCTCTCACACATATTATATCAACAGCACACATACTCCCACACAAAAGCAGATGTTCAACTTTGTTTATAGTCAAATAAATACAAAGAGAACAATTAAGCCTCCTGTATTTGAAGGCATGCTGTCAGATTCCTTTACATATTTCAAAATAACAATAATTTATGAGTTCCAGCAGAGAGCTCAGCAAGCTAGGTAGTGCGGCCTTCGTCCACCCAGGACCCCCATGGCCTTGACCTGTGTGCCCAGTGAGCCGGGGATGTTGGGCGCGGGGGCGAGAGCAGCCTTGGTCCCTATCCTGGTCACTGACGCTAGGACCTCTCGCCCTCGAGGCAGCCACCGGCCAAGCCACGTGATGATTCTGCAGCGACTCATTTCCTGCCAACGATGCGATGCACCTGGATGGCGGCGGCCTCCACGACTCCACCGGCCCCCTGCTCTCCAGGAACGGGCCCACGGAGAAGCCCCAGCCAGGCCTTCGAGGACGTCTCGAAGTGGCCGTGAACGTGGCATGGCGGAAAGAATGGCGGCCACCTGAAGGCCAATCTGCGGCCTGAGGAGGAGGGTCTGAGCAAGAACACTCCACTATCGCTGGGAGGGCGGCCCGCCCACGGGCGAGCACTCAGACCTGGATGAACAGAGGCCTCAATGGGCCTGGAGGAAGGTGAGGGGGCGAATCGTGGGGAGAGGAATGATTGATTGCTGGGCCGTGGTCTTCCTTCCACTGGAGAGAAGCCCAGACCACAACCTCATGAGGCCAATCTGAAACATTGGTGAAGGCTTAACCTGTCTCTTAGAAGGCTTAGAAGGCCTATGTATATAATACGAAAAATCTGCTCTCAACCTTTCCCCCGACCCTTTTTAGACTTTTGGCTAAATCTGGACATCTAACTGTAGAGATTGCAGATGCAGGGTAGAGGTAGGAGATCACGTGTATACCCAGTGGCCATAAAAATAATTTAAAAAAAAAATCATAGACATGTCTTCTACAAGTGACCTTGAAATGGCGTGGTTTAGGTGGCCTCTAGAAGGACCCAGGAGCAAGTCATCCCTGTTTGCTCAGTACCTTAGAGTACCCAGCAGGAGGAGGAAGAGGTCCGCAGCCAGATTGGTCTTTTGAAGAAGACGTGTCTCTCTCTTTTTAATTCTATGGTATTGTGTATGCATTTTATTCCTCACTTGTGTGTGTATTTGAGTGTGTTTGAAAATGCCAGGTTTGGGGGTGTGGGGAATGTCTTTCTAGCTGTTCTGAAGTGCCTGACATATTTTATAAGTAGTAAAACATTTGTAAGTACCTTTTTGTTAGGATCTATTTGAAATATGTTTTGACGAGGAATAGCCAAACCTCTCCTGAGTTGAGCACATTGTGTTTGTGCCCTGGTTCCCAGAGGAAATCCAGAGCGCTAAGTCACTGTGGTCCATGGGTGGAAAGGAACCACTATCCCATTTTGTTTGGCTTTTCTGTGTACATAGTATATGCAAAGGACAAAGGGGTTCTAATTTACAACATCTAGTCACTGTAGATGTTAAAGAGGTTGCCAGTGTATGACAAAGTAGAATTAGTAGAACAATATTTTTTTTTTACATTTTGTGTTAAAGTTTTAATTACTCTTGTTACATGTGTGCCATTTACTCACTGACTGCTGTGTACCTAGTGACAAAAGTCCTTATTTGAAACATCTGGTCTATCTAGACGTTTAGAAGTGCCCAACATATGTTAAATGTAGAGGTAGCGAAATATCACTTTGTAAATATCTTTTTGCAAAAACTCATGAGTCTTTTGGGAGTGGAGTGATGAGCCCCTCTGACCAGTACTGTCTTTACTTGTTCAGTGGTTTGGAGGAGGTGCCGGGAGGCAGTGACAATGGCCATATAGTAGTGTGTGTGTATGTGTGTGTGTGACTCTTTCAAATGCTATTTCTATATACTTGCATTTTGTATTGCTGTGTGTATACTGTATATTATGGACAAATATATCTAAATTTTCAACATCTAGACTCTAGATGTTAAAGAGGTTGCCAATGTATAACAAAGTAGTAAATTTAGCACATAGTGTACATGGTTAAAATTCATAGAAAATTTTGTTCTGTAAATGACTTGGGGATAGGGATTGTTCAGCTGTTTCTAAGCATTACAAATGCCTATTTAGTCTACTGATTTGAAGGGAGAAGAAAGTGGGTCGAAGGCCAAATGGTTGTATTTAGAAGATACCTCAGATAATAACCATTGCTTTACATACAGTTTTATTTACCAGCACCATGTCAATAGCAGATAAGTTCTTGCATGAAACATCTAGTCTTTTCGAGATATTTGAAGTGCTTGATACATTTAAAGGTACAGGTAGTAGAATAGTATTTTGTATATATAGTTTTCTAAACTGGAGAAATGCTTTGTGTAGAAATAGAATTGTTAGCCCACTTCTGAGAACAGTGTACAGGCTGTACTTGTTCAGGTGGGAAGGAAGGAACTGCAAAAAGATTCCGTTAGTGTACTACGGAATCTAGCTTACCCGTTACCCTGTATGTTGTGTGTATCTCATGTAACTTTGCTATGCTGTATATATTGTACATACTGGACAAATGAGTCCTATGATATCTAGTCTCTAGGTATTAAAGAGGTTGCCAATGTATGACAAAAGTTGTTAGTAAACTCATACATTCTGTATATTCTTAGTTCATTGCAAGGCTGTCTTCTGAAGAATTGTGAAAGTGTATGATCCACATGACAGGTGCCTGTATCACAGGACACAAGATGGGCTGAAGGGGAAGAAAGGACGGAAACAGAATGTTCTCACCAGAAGACACTTTGAGATCTAACTAGTTATATGTGTGTGGTTTCAGCATTACTATGTATACAGGGGACAAATTTATGTCCTCATCTGAAACATCTACTCCTTCTAGGCATTTAGAAGTACACAAAGTATATTAAAAGTAGACATAGTAAATAATACATGTTGTAGAATCTCCAGTTTAAATTCATGGTGTTTCAGCACCACTATGTATATAGGGGACAAATTTATGACCTCATCTAAAACATCAACTCCAAGATGTTTAGAATTACACAACGTATGTTAAAAGTAGACATAGTAAATAATACTTGTAGATTCTCCTGTTTAAACTCATGGTGAAGTGCTGTCTTTTGGAACTAGAAAGAGTAACTGCTTCTGAGCAATGCAGCTTTGCTTGTGCCAGTCTGGGAAGGAGGAAGAAAGAAAATGAATGAAGGACCCAATGCTAATACAAGTTTGGTAATGAAAGATTATGCATTGTTCCTTATATCTATGCATCTTACTTTGCAATGTATATGAGACATAGTCCAAATTTGCAGCATCCAGTCTTCCTAGACAGTAAAGAGGTGCCAGTGTGTGACAAAGTAGAGTTAGTGAAGACATGTTTGTAATTTATGTTAAAATTTGTAGGGAAAAAAAACTTTTTTTTTATTTTCTTTATTTACATTTCAAATGCTATCCTGAAAGTTCCCTATACCCCCCTGCCCCTGCTCCCCTACCCACCCACTCCAACTACTTGGCCCAGGCCTTCCCTTGTGCTGGGACATATAAAGTTTGCAAGACCAAGGGGCCTCTATTCCCAATGATGGCCGATTAGGCCATCTTCTGCTACATATGCAGCTAGAGACAGGAGCTCAGGGGTTGCTGGTTAGTTCATATTTTTGTTCCACCTACAGGGTTGCAGCCCACTTCAGTTCCTTGGGTACTTTCTCTAGCTCCTCCATTGGGGACCCTGTGTTCCATCCAATAGCTGGCTGTGAGCATCCACTTCGAAAACCTCTTCTTAAAACCACTTAGGAAGTGAAATTGTTAATATCCTACAAAAACATGACAATTGAATACATGTGAACCCTGGGTGGAGAGAACTGGAAGAGGGGATCAGAACCTTGGTGTTTAGAAGGCAGTTTCTGACCACAGCCTTTGTTAGGTGTGCAGTATATTCACTGCAGTGTACGCATGCTGGGGAAACCGAAGTGCTTATTGGGAACATCTGGTCTCCAGACTTTTAAGTGCATAACAGACTTGATGTAGTAATGCATGCCTTTATTCTGGCTGAGTCAGGTGGATCTCTGTGTTCTGCATCAGCCAGGGCTATATAGATTTTGTTTCAAAACAGTAAGAAAGTGTGCATAATGGACTGGTAGGTGGCTCAGGATGTAAAGGTGCTTGCTACCAAGCTGGTGACCTGGGTATGATATTCAGGATCCACTTAATGAGGGAAAAGTGATTCACAGCTTGTCTTTTAGCCTCCACACAAGTGCAGTGGCACACATGTGCACACATATGTACAGTATTGCATAAATGTAAATGCACAACATAGTAAAAATAGAGGAATGATACCACTTTATTAAGGATTATTTTGTTATTTCAGAGGAATGGTCACACTGGGGAAATGGAGGTTAAGCTTGGCCTTTGAGCAGATGCTGTTACTGGGTGATAGAGCTGGGCTAGGGTAAAGATTAATGCTCAGAAAAGGCACTGTAGCTGTTAGTTGGTTCAAGTTGTCTAGTCATTGGTTAGATGTGCATTTCAGTTAATGTTGCCAAGTAGTTGATGTAAGTCCCAGTGCCTAAAGGATGTTAGAAGTAGCAACAAGAATTACTAAAGGTCAGGCTAATTTTGGGGTAGGGCTGTCTTCTGGATGTGGCCTTTGTTAATCGTCTCACTAGCATCGTCTGCACTTAGGAGTTATACAGGGAAGAGGATGGATGAGGGAAAGGCTGCTAGTGCTTCTGTGTCCAGAGGACAGCTGTACCCGGGGGCCTATGTGCATCTTGGTAAAATACTTGTGTTCATTATGCACAGTTATCATCTGAATGTAACATCCTAAAGGAGAGTAGATGGTTAAGAGTAGAGCTAGTGGATATGGTAGAATTGACAAAAAGAGTTCCTTTGAACATGGAACTGCTAAGCCATGTCTGGACAGTGTGGGGAGATTCATGTTACTAGGTTGACTGGAGGGACAGAGAGGTTCATAGGATGAGGACTACAGGTGTGTTGAGACTGACATCTTGAGAGCCCCTGCGTTTCCCAGCTGCTCCATGGGAATTCATTTGTTGAGCGGGAACACCCCTTCTACATATGCTAGCATATAGATCTGATGATAAGCTTAGGAATGCTATACTTAGTGTGGTCTGTTGCGTTGTGTTTCCTTGTAAGCTGAGACTGAGCAAATGCAGAATTTAATTGTAGCTTTGCCAGTATGTCTATCTAGAGACCTGCTGCTGTTTTTGTCTTCTATGAAATTTCTGTTGCCAAGGAAAACAGGATTACAATTTTGTCTGCAAGATTGAGATAGCATGGTGTATTCTTGGTTATCAAAATCCTTGTGTAGTGTGGGGTTTTTAATTGGTGAATATTCACAATGTGGGGAAAGCATGGTACATACTGTATAATCTCAATTACCCAAGTGTGTGTGCTTGCAGGATCTAGAACGACACATCGAGCTGAGCTGCTTGTGACTGGGTGACTTCGTTCCTGCCTTCTTGTGTTTTGTTTCCTGTAATGCACATAACAAAAATAAACGAAAGCTTCTTTAAAAGAAAAACAATTTAAAACAACACACTGGCCACTTGGAATGTGAGAGTTTGTAATAACATAATAATATTTTAGAATGATAGTATGAAATAGTGCAACTGTTCTAGAAGGCAATATGTGCTAAAGAATGTATAGCAAACATATACAAAACATGCACATTTCCTTTTATGTAATAGTTGAATTTCTAGGCGTCTAAACAAGAAACGATTTTATATATGAAATATAAAATGCATAAGGATATTTTTATAGATAAAATAAGAGGTCAGCAAGATCATGAAATGAATATAAATATATAGGGCCTCAGAGATGGCTTAGTGAGAAAAAGCACTTGTCATGCAAGCCTGAAAACCTGAGTTGGTCACTAGAATCCGTGATAGACAGAAAGAACAAACTCCTAAATGTTTTCAAACTTCCATATGTATGCAGTGATATATACTGTTCATTTACATTCATATACATAATAAATGAGTGATTTAAAACGCTTAAGACAACATACACATTACTCTCAGTGACATCAACAATACTATAGAAAAACTTAAAAAGAACCATCAAAGCATGACAAGGAATTTTTCCTTAATAATGATAAGAGCTAAGTATTTGAATAAACTAAGAGTATAACCCTTTCATTAACTGTGTCTAGTCAATAAAGAAACCTGAGAGTCATCACATAAACCAGATGACACAAGTTGCAACACCAGGAATGGATCAAGCAGACATTATATGAGACTTCATATCAGAACCTCTGAAGAATCTAACATCCTTGGAGGAATGCATAATCTGAATTTAGCTATGGAGAAACATAAGACAAGTTACAGGGCATTCCACAACACCTCTTACAAGAGGTCCAAGTCATAAAAAAATATTTGGAAAGATCATGAAATTTCATATACAGAAGAGATCGAAGAATCAGGTTAACTAATCATCAGAGAATTTGCACTAGATTATGAACAGGGGTTCAGGTGACAACATTTGCCTTAGTTGCACATGAGTGTGAATGCCTTAAGTGAGTTCAAGAGTGCAGGGTCCTAGGGAGGCATTGGATCATTTGGAGCTATAGTTGAAAACGATTGTGACCTGCTCAACATGAGTGTGCTGGGAAGGGAATTCAGGGTCCTTAAACAGAGTAATATGTGTTCTCAACTACTAAGCCATTTTCTAGGCTCTTGCCTTTATCTTGCCTTTAATTCTTGATGATGAACATATCTGTCCCATTCTTTTTTTTTTTTTTTTTTTAGAAGTTTGTCTCTTAATGTTTTATCAGGACTTTTTTTAAAGATTTTTTTTATTAGATGTTTTCTTCATTTACATTTCAAATGCTATCCTCTTTCCTGTTGCTGCTGTCCTTGTTTGCTTGCTCCATCAGAACACTGATTACTCAGCCTTCTAATACAGACTGAAGACCAGAGACTCTAAGAACCTTACTCCTCCAGTGTCCTATTGATACTATTGAGGTATCCAGCTGCACAGAGCAACTACCAAGTTCTGAGACTCTTTAGTTGCAGACAGTTGTTGTTAAAATACCCCACCCCTACAGGTAAGAAAATCTGATACATTCTCTTTATAATATATATTATTTTTATTCATTCTATTACTCTAGATAGCTCTTGTGAGATCAAAACAGGAAAAACATACCTTGCAGGTTAAGAGTTCCATTTGCAGTTAAGAATAAGTTCCTGTTTGCCCTATGTTTGTTTGACCCATCTGTTCTGGGTGTACTTAATGGTGGGTGTAGATGGGCAGGAAATATGTCAAAATGTATTCTTGTCCATGATTGGATCTGATGAAATGCAGTAAACTGTGAGTTTTGCTTTTTTAAGTATCTGCAAAGTGTGACTCCTGGTTATTTTTCTGACAACCCAGAGATTGACCTAGTTAGAGAGCCCATCAGTCTGGCCAGTATTTAATCAAAGCTTGCTTTAAATTTGGCTTTAAATGTGGCAATGGCCTTATTCTCAATTGGCGAGACTAACACCCTGACTTAAAATATTTTGTTCTCTTAAGTTGTTTTCTTTCAAGTATTTGATGAAAAGTGTAAGAGCAACTGATGCAGTGCTTCTCCCAAGTAGGTTCTTGTGACTAGGGTAGCTTGTAGTAAAGCGTCTCAGGGTAACATGACTTATGTTGACTTTGAGCTCTGCCCTCAGCATATGAGACAGGATCTGGGCATTAGGAGAACTACCCCCTGTTTCTGCATGGCTCCTGTGACACATCATGTCTAGAATTCCTGATCCACTATAAGGTAGCAGCTGAATGGGTCAGGCAAAGTAGGTGCTGCAAACATGGAATAGGAAACAGAATGGTGAAATAATCATTTCCACCATTGATTACATCATCTTCTTTGTGGTGCCTGCTGCCCCTTTATTTCTTCTTTGAGTTTAGTGTCCATCTTTTCTTATCTTCCTTCTTCAGTCTTGCTTCATTATCACCAGGCTTCTAGGTTTGAACAAAGGAACATACATGCCTTTTAGGGCAATGGGTCTCAACCTGTGGGTCAAAAACCCTTTGGAGGCCAAATGACCCTTTCACAGGTATCATCTGACTATTGGAAAGCAGATATTTAAATTACAATTTATAATACTAACACAATTACAGTGATGAAGTAAGAATAAAAATAATGTTATGGTTGTTGGTCACCACAACATGAGGGACTATGTTAAAAGTGTCACAGCATCAGGAAGGTTGAGAACCAATGCACTAGAGGTTTGTTCCATCTTATTCTCAGAGGGGTCATTTATCCATCCATCTATCTAACTATCCATCATCTATCTATTTCTCTCTTTCTTTCTCCCCCACAGTGTGTATTTGTGTGTGTGTGTGTGTGTGTGTGTGTGTGCATGCTTATGTGCACATTTTTCAAATGTAGCTTGTTCATTAGAAATAAATTATAGGAAACAGGAATCCCCAAAGTCTTCCTTTTACGATAGCTTGACTTGAAATTTTTTCCTAGATGTCAGGCTTGCAGCTCTGGATCCAGACATCCTCAGACACCAGACTAGCTCTAGTAGCACATATATAAGTTAGTTAAGATTCCTTAACTTTTCTCACTCTGGTTCTTCAACTATAAAATATGGATTTTAATAACCTTCATTTCATGAATTTTCACAGTATTAAATTAGCTAGTTTAATTATGATCAAATGGTTTCATTCATGTTTTTCCTTACTGAAAGATATCATCGCCATCATCATCATCACCATCATTATCATCATTCATCACCATTATACTTAATCAGTCTAGAGGATCATGTAGACTTTACTGTGATGTGAATAGTCTACTTTTCCACAGAACTATAAAGTACTGTTTCTTTTCTGTATGTCTCAGGCTACCCAATGCCTCCTCCATCTGGCAGAAATGTGAAACACCCCAAAGAGACCTGTCCCAGTGATGCCTAGCAGTCACTTTTCTCCTCCTTTGGTGGTTACAAAAGCAACTACACAGAATAACAATGTCCTGCCTTGCTGAGATGAGCCTACTTAGAAGCAGAGCTGATAAACTTGAGGCCACGTGATCAAGATTTTCCTGGATATGATGTCAAATAGAGGTCTATTCATCAACTTGACTTACACCTGAATTTTAAAAGTTTTCAGTATAATGGAATCTGATAAATATTGA
Source organism: Mus pahari (assembly GCF_900095145.1). Taxonomy (NCBI): domain Eukaryota; kingdom Metazoa; phylum Chordata; class Mammalia; order Rodentia; family Muridae; genus Mus; species Mus pahari. The sequence goes on from NC_034593.1 coordinate 82,985,314, forward strand.
TCATCTTGTCTTGTTTCAATAATTTAAAAGACTTCAATTTAAGGCAATATCAAGACAATGAACAAAATTAAACCTTTACAGATCTTTTTATATATAAAAAAATGAGAATCATAATCTATTGAGAAAGACTGAATTTTCATTAAGTAAGATGTTCCAACCATTGTCAATGTCATGCATTGTGTCAGTTGTTAGATATTCTACCACAGTAATAAGTACCACAGTAGAACAAAATATCTATTGCTAGAGAACATATATCTGTACCTAGAAGTGGATAATAACACCAATAGGCATGTGTGGTAGACTATGCCTTACTGTATGCAAGAAAGAGTGATTGAGCAATCAGATATCTGAACCACATTCCTAACCCAGGCTGCAGACACTCAGAGTATTATGGAATAAAAATTACTACCAGTGACATGTAGGGATGATGATGGTCAAAATAATTAAGAGTCTGGAGAAGATCAGCAGGAAAGACTTAATTATTCTATAATAAACAAAATGAATAGGCGGGGTTGGGACTCAGAATTTTCCATATGATTTCAGCATCCCAGAGCCCAGAACAGAGGAGAAGTGAATAACCAGTCTTCAACATGTGTCTTCTCTACTGCTTGTCTGCAGTCCTAATGGCAAAGGTAGGCAACAGCCCCCGACTGATGGCTACCAGCACAGCTGATGCTATCTCTGCTTCAACAGCAGCCACTACTACCTCCACTGCTACAACATCCAGAGCTGTAATTATAATGATGGACATAACAGAGTAAAAGATATAAACCCTAACTCAAACAAATCAGTGGCCTTCCTCTACACGAAGGACAGATGGGACGAGAAAGAAATTAGGGAAACAACACCCTTCACATAGTGACAAATAATATAAAATACCTAGGTGTGGCTCTAACTAAGGAAGTGAAAGANCTGTATGACAAGAACTTCAAA
>NC_034593.1:82987784-83003563 GCF_900095145.1 Mus pahari
CCACTGCTGCCACCACTGCTACAGCATCCAGAGCTGTGGCGATGGCGACGAAGAGATCTGCGGGGTCTGTGGTGGCTCAGGCAGCAGCCTCCACCCCCAGAACTGCAGCAGCCCCCAGAGCTGCAGCAGCCACCAGAGCTGGAGCCACAGCAGCCCCCAGAACCCAGGCTACAGCAGGAAGACACAGGGGGGCACTTGGGAGGACACTTAGGGGGGCACTTGGGAGGGCATTTGGGGGTCTGGCACTTGGGAGGAGGACACTTGGGAAGAGGCTGGCACTGCTGCTGGTTCTGCTGGCAGGACATCTCTGCTGGTGAATGCTCTGGAGCTGTGAGAGAATCACAATGCAAGTTAGAACCAGGATCCTGGGGCCATCCTGTCCACCTCTAAACATTAACTGATAGTCATAGAAATTCTATATTCTGCAGTTTTATTTCTAACACACCCCAAAGCCTTCTGCAGTACTGGCCAGTAGAGCCAAATTATGTTGCAAATTTTGACAGGAAAAAAAAAAGGTTCTTATTCTTTAAAAAAAAAAAAACAATCTCCTATAACAACCCATAAGTTGAGAGATTTCATAGTCTGGGGGCATATTCAGAATAATTTCCTCCTCCACTTAATTTCTCTGAATGAAATCTTTTATAATGCCACTGGTCTTGATCTACATCTATTGTACATCATATGGTGATTCTCATGAGAGTTCCATGGATTCCTGAAGCTTCACAAACTGATGAGGATAATGACATCAGAGAAGGAAGTAAAAGGTTATTGATAGGTGTTCCAACTCCATTTAATAAAAGACCCAACTTATGATTCCTGAAGCCAAGAACCAGGTCTTTTTCCTCATTTCAGGCAAGTCTAAACTCATGTCAGCACCCCATGTTGACTGGTGTTTGACATAATAATTCTTGTGCTCAGTGTCTTAAAAATTCTGAGCAGCCTGTGATCAAGTTCCAGATCTAGGGCTCTGTCTGTTCCAGGCCCAAAGCTCCCTTGGTACACTGTTCTCACTGCTAGTCTTGCTTTCCAGGCTTTCCCAGGGAGATGTTAAAAGAGGGAGCCCCCTCCCTCCTGAAACCTATCAGGGTCCACAGCTTTCTGTATTTCAGGTTTTAATCCTGAGCCCCACTCCACTGGAGGGCAGAATATCCACTCTGGTTTCTTAAGTCAGAGGTACTCAATTCCTTCTAATACCTCCCATGGGTTTTAGAGTCCCTTTGACTCCACCACTTCTACCCAGCCTTCATTTTACCCCATCACGCTCTGCTCTGCTAACACATCTCTGAACTCTGTGGCTTTAGCCAGCTCTTTTCCACTTGCCACCTCTCCTCTTAGCTTCCTTCTAGTATGGACCATGTTCCCAATTCCAGTGGACGCTTACCAAGATTACAGGTACACAAGATCTCTGGAGACCTCAGAAGGTGAGTGAATGGAGGTGCTCTGTACCTCAGCCCTTTTAAACTGATTCTGGGCTCTGCCCAAACCTGTGAGACAGTGGTTGGTCATGAGGGGCCCTGCCTACACTCACATGATCTTCTGATTAGTGATGAACAGATAGGTGTTCCTCACCAGTCTTCCTCTGTGGAGCTCATGGATGCTACATCCAGCTTGGATGATGATGTAGACATAAGATGAGGAACTGGATTCCTGTCAACCTTAATCTCACATACCTGAAGGATCCATAAGAGTATCTCATTGCTCAGCTGATCACTTTACTGCTCTTTCTGAAATGATCCACACTCCAAGTTTCATGTTTAAGGTACAAAACTGTGATTTTTATGTCTATCTTCCTCCAACTTGCCCATTATTTTATATTTATATTATATTATATTTTATGTTTCTTCTCTTCTCTTTGTCTCACCCTTACCACTATCATTAGTTCCGTTTGTTCCTATAGAAAGTTCACTTTAAATTTCATGTCACATGTGCAACTTTGTCTATATCAAATTGAGAAATGAAACTATGAGAGAATATACATACTTTTCTTTCTGCAACTGCCTTAATTCACCTGATAGAATTATCTTGGGGCCTGGAGAGATGGCTCAGCAGTTAAGAGCACCTACTGCTCTTCGGAAGGTCCTGAGTTCAAATCCCAGCAACCATATGGTGGATCACAACCATCCATAATGAGATCTGCCACCCTCTTCTAGAGTGTCTGAAGACAGCTGCAGTATACTTACATATAAATATTATACTTACATATAAATCTTTTAAAAAAGAATTATCTTAAGTTATTTCTAGTTCTCTGAAAATAACTAGCTTCTTTTGGAAGAAAAAAAAACAATGTACACCATATTTTCTTAATCCATCCCTCTATTGTTAGATATGTAGATTTGTTCTGTACTTCATCTATGGTGAAGACCCATGACAGTAATATGCAAGTTTTTGTGCTATGTTGACTTGGAGTTCTTTGAGTAAATATCCACAAGAATATAGCTAGATATAATAGGTCCCTTTTCCATAATTACTTTTATTACCCCTGGGTTAAGATAGAATCTCAGTGTAGTTTAGATTTGGATTTGTGTTTCTTCTATGGCTATCAAATATGATTTTTTTCAAATGTTTGGAAGCCATTTGTATTTCCATTTATGAGAAATGTCTATTAATTCTCTCAGTCCATTTTTTGAGTTAGCTTAGTTCTTTGTACATCATAGGTATTAATCCTCTTTCAGATACATAGCCAAGATTACTGCTCATTCTGATAGTTCATTCCACTGTTTCCTTTTATGTATAGCAGCTTTGCAATTCCATAAGATCTCTTTTGCCCCTTATTAGCTTTAATTCTTGAGCAACTGAGTCCCGTTCAGGAAGACCTTGCCCAGCCAACATATTGAAGCATCCCCGCCTTTACAGGTCTTATTTTAAGGACTTGGATATGCCTGGAGTTAATTTTTGTACAGAGTGGGAGATTGGAGTCTAATTAAATTCTTTGTATGTGATTATACAGTTTTCTCAGAACAAATTGGCTTTTCTCCTGCATGATTTTTTTTTTTTTTTTTTGCATCTTTGTAAAAGACCAGTTGATTCTGGCTGCATGGCTTCGTATCTGGCCCTCTATTTTATTCCACTGATCTATATGTCCTCTTGTCCGTACTATGATGTTTTGTTACCATGGTACTATAGTGTAACTTGAAGCATCACCATACATGATAATTCCAGTGTTATATTGTGCTATAATAATCTTGGGCTATCTGTTGTCTTTTGTATTTGAAAACAAATTTTAAGATGCCTTTTCTATTTCTGTGAAGCATGTCATTGAAAGTATAATAGAGATTTCCTTTAATAAATGATTTTTACAGTATCAATCCTCCTAATCCATGAGATGAGATACTTTTCCATATCCCAGTGTATTTTTCAGTTTATTTATTTAAACTTTAAATTTTTTTATTGTGGAAGTCTTTTAATTCCTTGATTACATGTATTCCAGGATAAGTTTTTAGGTAACTGTGAATGGAATTCTTTCCTTAATTTCTTTCTTAATGTGATTGCTATTGCTATATACAAAGGTTACTGATTGGTTAATATTATTTTGTAACTGGACACATTTCATAAAGTGTTTACCAAATCTATGGGCCTCATGTATAGAAAATCCTTTTGTCTACAAATAAAGATGCTTTGATATATATTTTATTTGTAGCCCTCTTCCTTTTTCATGTCTTGCTGCTGTAGCTAAGAGTTCAAGTACTCTATTGAATAAAAGAAGAAAAATTAGATGCTGTTATTTTTGTGATTATTAGTGTAAATGCTTTGAGAATTTTTTATTTAGTACAATTTGGGGTGCAGGTTTGTCATATATGACATTTATTGTTTTGAGATAACTTTTCTCTATTTCTAGACTCTTCAGGTCTTTTTATAGTGTATGAATGTTGAATTCATTCAGAAGCTCTTTCTGTGCCTATGAGATAATTGAGTGATTTCTGTCCTTGAGTCCCTTTATGTGAATATATATATATATATATATATATATATATATATATATATATATGGAGAGAGAGGGAGAGGGGGAGGGAGAAGAGGAAGAAGGGGGAGGGGAGTGGGTAAGGGGAGGGGAGGGGAAGAGGGAGAGGGGGAGGGGGAGGGGGAGGGAGGAAGGGGAAGCCTTACTAAGTATCCTACCTAGTCTTGTCGGTTTAATGTTCTATATGCCCTTTGTACATGGATCACCACACAGACTTTTCCCCATATCACAGACATGAAATTATAAGTTCCTTGAAAACTTGCCCTGGGTTTTTTTATTTCCTTACCTGTACCGGCACTTTGGATACTATATGATCTTACATCTTCTCATTAATGAAAGTAATGGATTTCAGTTTAGAAAAAGCTATTCCTTATGTATTGATCACCCTCGAAGGAGCTGCCCACTAAAATATACATGTGTGGTCAGGCCACATGACTTGAAAGATCTGCCACTGTCTCACCTAATAAGAACTTCTTGGTCTTCCTCAGGTTGCTCCAAAGGTCTTAGTAATAGGGAGAGGTCAGGAACTGATTCCTGAGTTTCCACAATGACAACTCTGCTCAGCTCAAATTCTAACTTCCAGGATGATGAGGTTTAGGTGTCATCTGGTCCATATCTCTGCCTCTGTGCTGGAGAGCACACATGGCATCAACTAACATATGCAATCTTTCATGGGGAAGACTGAAATTTATCCTCTGACTATGAGCTCTGCAAGCTTAAATGGCAGGTTAGTGTAGCCATCTTGACTAACCAACCATTGTTTGGTTTTCATTTGACATGCTGCCTCTCTATTAGAATGACTAATTTTCTTTATCTCGTGGGTTGCAAAAATACTGCTGACTTATAACTAGAAGTAATTCAAATGAATAGTTGGCCCTTTTTTCTATGTTCCTGAGCCAGTATCAATTAAATTAGTCATTTCTCCTTTGTTTTTCTCATTTTAACCCCTTGAATAGTCACAAACAATAATGTCATGATCTCAGAGACTAAAAGAAGGTTTAGTTTCTATTTATATAACATTGCTTAAATTTATATTATTTTGTTGCTCCAAATACTACATTTTAAATTTATTTGTACAACACACAAATAAATAGATGTTTTCCCCCATGATACTGCATGGTTTCATCCTCAGGTTATTTAAATATTCTCTAATGTTGTATGGTCCCTGAGTATATGTATGTGGTTTTATTTTCCAGTTCTCTGACATTCTTTAAATGACATTTTTAACTTTTGGAATTCACATTACAATTAATCACACACACACACACACACACACACACACACACACACACACTAATTAATGTTTTATAATTAATAGACAAAATTACCTTGAATTTTCTTCTTTCTTAAAAATAGCATTGTTTTTGCCTTGTGGGGTCTAGTTCATAGTTTTGTGGATGTCTTTTCTGTAGTGAGTAATCTTAAACTTCTCTTAATTATTGTAGGTTTATTTATTTATTTATTTATTTTGGCTGATATTAGATCAAATTCATGTGAAGCTGGTTACTTGACTTTAGTATATAATTTTGAAAGCTCAACAATTATTTTAATGAATAAAGATTACCTTGACCTCATACTTACACACCTCCACACTCATACACACACATACATGCCCACCAGCTGAACATACACAAACACAACAAACATATACCATATATACATATACATGTACATATACATGTATACATATACATACATATACTACATGCAACATACCAGCACAAATAAAAAAATTAAGTTATATTTAAGTAAGTAAGTATGCGTATTGGGGTCCTGCTATGGTTCTGAGTCTGGGAATGAATGCTATAGGAAGAGAAGTCCTTCTCTGAGAATCTTAGTATTACAACTCTTTTAGATGAACGCCTTGTCCAAGGATCTGCAGTGAAACAGTTCTCTTAGATGGTTGTATCTTGTGCACATTACCTTTATTCAGGGTGGAAAAGGACTATGTATGAACTTTGGAGAGTGGGAAGGAGTTTTCAGAATAAAGGAAAATCATTGGCTAGCATTCAAGTACTCCATTTGTGTGAAGAGGCAGTCCAGGAATATCAGGTACTTGCTTGGTGGGTGCTTATCTTGGAAAGGAGGAAGTTGAATTTGTAAGTCTGCCTTAATTAGCAGGGTTTTCCTCACATAACTTTACCTTTTGTGAGAATTTTTTGTTTATATTTTAATATCAGTGTATTTATAAATCATTAAGAAAATTGACTAGTTGGAGATTTACCAAGTAAAGGAACAGAATGCAGTGTCTAAAAACGTGAGGAGAGGGTGGGGAAAGGGATGGCAATGGCCACTTCCTGCCAGAGTCTAAGAATCAAGTGACAGACATGAAGGGAATCACAAGTTAAAAGACAAAAATGTCTCAGTGTTACTGACGTGCCTCGATAAGTTTATTATATTATTTTATTTTACTTGCTTTTTTTTGAAACAGGATGTTTCTATATAGTCTTAGATGACCTGGAACTCACTCTGTACACTAGGGCAGCTTGGAACTCATAGATGCAATGCTTTGATTTAAGGGCAAAGCACAGAATTAATGGGAGAGACAGACATGGAAGCCCTAATTTGCACTTTTAGTGTTTGTCTTGATCGTCTACTTTCTGAGACATTACTAGTCAGCAACATGAGAGATAGCAATTAGACAATAGCAATTCAAGCAGGAAAAATGAATTATCCAATAGGCACTTGGGCACATTGATGTATTTCCCAAATTACCTCATTGCATGCAGTAATATAGGACAGAGTCGTTTGGGGGATTCAGAACTTCAGCAAGGTGAATGTGGCTTTTTAATGGTTTTGAAAGAAATATTTTTTTCTAATCCCCCAAATGTGTGATGCCCCACCCAGAGATTAAGTTCTCAGATATGATTCAGACACTTAAGCAGCCTCGGGTGGATACAGAAGTAAAGTACATTCCACAAAAGCCTCCAAACTTCTGGCTGCTGAGTCACAGCAGCTGTGGTAGCTCAGACAGCAGTTGACACATGCAGATCTGTCCCAGGTACTGACTTTCCATGTGAGAGGAGAAGGGGGTAATTTAGGCTAAGATCTAGTAAGAGTGGGCCAGTTGCATGAGGAGGTGAGGTGCCTGATGTAGGGTTCAGCAGCTCCCTGTTCTGTAGTAAGCACATACTGGTGGATGATCAAGCTGGAGCTTAAACAAGGTAGAAATCCCACGGAGCCTGCTCAATCCTCCTCCATTGTCTTCATACAATCATTTCTTTACATGATATCAGCTTCTTCAGGATGAACCATAGAGGAAATTATCCCTGAAATAGTTTGACAAATATTTTACATTATCTCATTGGATCCTCAGTATGTCTTTATAAATAGTTGAGACTTTTTTCCCCACAGGAGAAACCAATGAGAGCAGTGTGCCCTGCAGCAGTTAATGCATACTTTAAAAACAACCAGGAAGGAAGAAATCACACTTCTTTGGGGAGTTACTTCCCAATATATTTGAGTAATGTACTTTGCAAATGTGTATATGAGACATAACGTAACACATATCTAAATACATGAAAATAAGAAGTACAAAGTGTTATTACATGAATTGCTTATCCCTAGTTGTAATCATTTGACAGTGTGAGGCTTTGGACTGCTTGGCCACCAGTGAGATCTACCCTAGCTTGTCACGTCTGGTGATCCCAAGCCAGGTGCTTTCCTTTTTGGAGCCACTAGTCTTTTCCATCTCTCTCCAGGGAACAATTTCACCTTGTGTATCATGATTCATCCTTAGTACTTCTGGTACAGATAGATGTCCAGGCACCACTCCTGACCACCTAAGGGACACTGAAAAGGGTGAGGGTCACACATCTCTGTAACTGTTTGGCCTCAAATATGCTTCTGGTCACTAAGTGGTCACAATACAGGCTTCAGGTAAGAAAAGGAAGTGTAACACAGTTTATGTGCAATACCAGAGGCCCAAGAGCATCAGGAAATAAGGTGTGTCAGGATTATATGGGTCGAGGAGACACACCCATCAGCTTTCTCCAAACACTTCTGCTCTAATATTCCTTGACCTTCAGCATCTCTTCATTTTGTATTCCACCTCTGTGCTGAGCCCATTTCCAGATTCTCATGTTCTAGGGTTTTCTTCTGGGAAGCTTATGAAGCACTTTTGAGTAACCACTCACCAGGACCACGGGGGAAAACAAAGAGCACCAAAGGGAGTGAGTAGATATTCTCTAGTCCTAAGACCTTTTGTCTTGTTCCTGTTATCTTCTTCAGCCTGTGACATTGAGCCTGGTCATGTGAGCTCCCATAAGTGTTGACTGGATGCCCCTCACCTGCCTCCTCTGTGAGGTAAAAGGAAGCTGTTTCAAAGCTGCAGGCGGGAAAACAGTGCTGAGCAAACCCTTCCCTCCCTATCTCCTTTGTTGTGCTCACCTTCCACTTTCATAGAACTTGGTCTGTAGAACTTTATCTGCAGGTCTTCGGGTGCAAACGAAGAAAAACAGATCCACTTGAGCTTTTTCACGCTTTCATTGTGCTCCTACTGCTTGTGGGTCCGATAAACCATATTACTGATGTAGGCTGTAATTCTACTGACTTGCTAATAACACTGACTTAGAAATATGCTGTTGTCAAAAATAAACACAAATTTAGCCATGTTTGAAAGGGGAGTCTTTATTATTGCAATTTGGTCATTTTAGGAGAAAGTCACAACTTTGTAGAGGATGACCAAGAGTCCAGAATACAGAGCACAACAGAAAGGAGTGGCAGGCAGGAAAACTTCTCCACAGCTTGTCTGAAGTGCAAGGGCCCTGTTCAGCAGCAGTCCCCAGACTGCTGGCTACTGCCACAGCAGCCACTGCTGCCACCACTGCTGCCACCACTACTGCCGCAGCACCCACTGCTGCCACTGCTGCCACAGCAGCCACTACTGCCACAGCAGCCACTGCTGCCACCACTGCTACAGCATCCAGAGCTGTGGCGATGGCGACGAAGAGATCTGNGGGGTCTGTGGTGGCTCAGGCAGCAGCCTCCACCACCAGAACTACAGCAGCCACCAGAGCTGCAGCAGCCCCCAGAGCTGGAGCCACAGCAGCCCCCAGAACCCAGGCTACAGCAGGAAGACACAGGGGGGCACTTGGGAGGACATTTGGGTGGGCATTTTGGAGGGCACTTTGGTGTCTGACACTTGGGAGGACACTTGGGAGGAGGCTGGCACTGCTGCTGGTTCTGCTGGCAGGACATCTCTGCTGGAATGCTCTGGAGCTGTGGAAGAGTAACACACATGTAAGACTTAGGAATCTGGGGCTATCCTGCCCCCATAGCATTCGTAATAATCATAGACACACTATCTCTAGTAGTTTCTGTTGTAGAATGTTCATCCTCTTATATGCTCATTATTATTTTTTGGAAGCTTCAAAAACCCACACAAGTCAGGTAAAAACTAACATTTAATGTCCAGCATTGAATGACAATCTAGGCATTATGAAATGTGTCTGAATCACTAGCTTGGAGATTAACTGTTTAAAGCATCATTTCAGAGAAAATGGATTTCACTGCAAAGACAACCTTTTCTGTCTCTGTCTCTTCCTTTGAATGCTAGTCCAGGGCTGTTTCAGAGTGCATCAATTAAATATTCACAATTTTCTGTGCTTCTGTGAGACCCATTCCACTAAAGAAGAAAGTTATTCCATGAAGAGCCGTAAGTCAAATGGATCCTGACTGCTTATGCCTCCTCTGGAGGTCAGAATGCCCTTTTCTCTACTCATCATTCTTAAGCCCACCTTAAGACCTCTGTAAGAGTGGCCTCCTGGCTCTGTGGTTCTACACAGCCTCCCCTCCAGCTCTCCTCTCAGCTTTGCTCTAGTACAGACCACGCTCTTGCTCCAAATGGACACTTACCAAGATGACAGGCAGCACAAGATGTGTAGCCACTTCAGGAGGACTGGATGGAGGTGCTCTGCCACTCAGCCTTTTTATTCTGATGCTGGGTTCTGCCCAACCTGTGAGACAGTGGTTGGGCATGGATGACCCTGACTCCTGACACCCATGTGGTTCTGTGACTGGAGATGACAAGAGTTCCTCACCAGCCTTCCTCCATGGGACTCAAGCATGGACTATGATTTAGGTATGAGATGAGGAGGAAGTAGATTCCTGGCACTCTGAACTTCGCATACCTGAAGGGCATGTGTTTCAGAGACTGCTCATTTCTTAGTCTCTCTCACTTACTTCCTATTTCTAGTGTAACCTTCAGTCCTGATAGTCTTTTAATCAAGTTCACTCTAGAGAGACCTCCTAAAACTACATTATTCAAGCATGGCCACTTGAATAGCTTTCTACACTTGCCCTATCTGTGTGGCTCTATAACACAGATAAACATCTTCACAGGTAAAACCCTGGCCAAGAAATGTGAGTCAGCCAAGGGACGATGTGAGGTTTTAAACCTGTTTGACCTGTACAATTTTCCTTTTTAAGTGTAATTTTAAATATAGAAGACAATTACTTATGTGTGTAGTGAAAGTCAGTAGTATATTTTAAAAGGTAGGAGGGAATAAATTATCCTTCTAAAAACTACAGATCGTCAAAAACTCTTTAACAAACAATATAAATTTAGCCTGCTGATTAAAGGAGGAAAAGTTGGTTCTTTTTAAAAAGTTAACTGAATGTGGGTTGATATAGTCAAAGTATGTCATATGCATGCATAAAATTTCACATGGAAACCCCATATTTTATAAAGTTAACCTAATGTAAGATAATTTTAAAATTCTAATGTTTTCTAGAGAAAATTGATTTCGTTGTTCATTGGTTGATTGATTATTTTTCTTAGGGTCATATGGGATGTAAGTAATGATGTCTGATGTCTACAGATGGGAAATAGGTAGGCAGGAGAAAATTATGTGAAGTAATGTATTTGTATTCTTCCATGTGTGTCCAAATGTGTAAGAAAAGACACATTTCTCCCTGACAGGAGCAGGGGATGTCAAAGGCAAGAATCCTTACTAATTCATGGGATGTGTTCTAGCTGTGTGTTTAGGCCCATGTACTCTTTATTGCCCTGGCTCTCACAGATGTCAACTGTTTTACAGTTTGCATATGAATGGGGGTTAGAATGTCCCCATTTTGGAGAGTTCACTGGAAATATATGAGGTTTAATTTAGAACAAGATGGTTATAGAGACGGTCACATGGTGATAGTCTCTACAAGCTGACCAAACCCAGGAAGATAACAAATGTAATCAGGAGGAGTCAGGGGAGAAGCAAGGCCTCTTCTCCTAGCTGCCTTGGTCTCTAGGAATGAGTAAGACTTTGGGAATAATGTTCAACTCATATTGGAAAAATTAACATCAAGGAAATGTGAGAGAGATGACATCTACCTATCTATAGATTTAGGCAATGTTTGACTGCAATTTATCATGACTCTGTCTCTCTATTTCTCCATTATCTGTTGTCTATCATCTGTCTATTTATCTATAATGTACATATCTGCTATCTCTCTATCATGTACTATCTATCTTTCATCTATCTATATATCTATCATCTAATTTTAATCTGTTACATATCTATAATGTATTATCTATCTATCTATCCATCCATCTATCTATCTATCCATCTATCTATCTATCTATCGATCTATCTATCTATCTATCTATCTATCTATCTATCTATCTATATCTTACCTGTCACCTGTCATCTATGTACTATGCATGTATCTGTCATGTACACACCTATCTATATATCCTCAAGCTACCAATTTATTCACATATCATTACTACTCAATTTTTCTCAGAGTCTTCACCATTTGTACGTGCTAACATGCTTGTCAGAATGTTCCCACTATGCTATGTGATTTTTCTGAGTTATTTTCTAGTATCAGATGTAAGAAAGGATTCTCCTCTTCTCTTAAATAATTTACATCAACTAACTATTTTAGTCATGTTTAGGACTCCCTACAGGTTAAAATAAAAATCCAAAGTACTATCAGACACAGCCTTTTACTTGGCCTGCACGTTAAATATTTTCCATTATATTTTATACTTGGTACAAAATGCTTCATCCTACAACACATGCTGAGTACTTTGCCCTGCCATATCTATTCATCAGTCTCTTGGATTTTTTTCTTTTCATGCACCATTTTATTTACATAAGCCTACAGTAAATCATTTGACAACCTTTCCTGAATTTTGTATTTATCTTTGTATAATAATTTTGTATTTTAACCCAGGATGACTCATACATTGGCCTTTTTAAGACTTTTAAATACTCCAACATTATCAGTGATATTTCTGTATATTAATAGTTACTCCTAATGACTCAGGTCACCCAATAAGAACCTGTAATTTGAGACTGCCAGGGTGAACCATAATAGCCACATCACCTGCATATCTGCCTCTGTCTCACTGATTGTGACATTTGTTCTGGTGAGGTTGCCCCAAAGGGCTTAGTAACAGGGCGAGGCCAGAAACTGATTCCTAGTTTTTCCAATGGCAACTTTGCTCACCTCAACTTCCAGCTATGGGATGATGAGGTGACATCTAAGATGCCAACTGGTCCACACCTCTACCTGTGTTCAGGACAACACCCAAGTCTTCAGTGGACTTGGATAAGTGATGTGTGAGTATGATGCTTACTTCTGAAAGACAAGAATTTAATCCTCGACTATGAACTGAACTGGATTAAGTGTCCGGTCACTGTAGCTGTCATGCTCAGCCAACCTTTGATTTTCCAAGGCTCACTTAGACATGGTTCTTTCTGCTGGGATAAAATTTCCTCTTCATCAAATAAAAGAGAGATCTGTTGCACTATTACCATAACCAAATCTTACTGAATAGTATTGTCTTCTTTGTTATCCTACAACAGTACTTAATACATTAGTTCATCCCTTTAGTTTTATAAACCTTTTACACAATTACATTATATAAGGCTTTGCATCTTAAAACAAAAGAATAGGGAATTGAGGAAAGGGCTATACTAGATACCACAAAGGCTCTACTCTCTAAAAATGTAACTAAAGGGGCAAAGGAATTTGGTTAGAGATATAAAAACCACTGTTCCATGACAAATAGTTATGCCAGTTACTTTAGCCAACTCATAGAACATCTTAGTGCATTATCTAAGTTTATGAAAAATGAGACTTAATGATGACTAAAGTTGATTCTCTCTTCAACAGACAAAAATCACTGCAGAAAACCATAATTAAGCACAATGGGCATAACAAAAACCATGTGATGCCTAGCTCCTGCACCCAAAGCTTAGGAGGCATAGTAGAATGTTTAGTTGTTAAAAATCATGCTAAACATTATTCTTCAGTATTTATTTTTCTCCAGAACTATTGCCAAGGACATCATAAAATATTATTTTTACTCACTGAATCCTGATTTTTCTTAGACAACATTGTTAAATAATAAGAGAGAAAACATATTTGAATCTTTCACTTCTCTAGTAACTATCAAAACAATGACATAATGTAAATTATGACTAATATTCTTTCCCAAATGAAAACTTTTATGTAAGAAATACCAAAGATAAATGTCTGTTTCATGCTGATTCTGCTCATTAATTTCAAAAGGTGACTCATAACTCATTCTCTACATTTCAAAATGAAAAATATTATGTCATTTTCCTTTTCTTTTTCCCTCTTCAACTATTCCCTTATACCTCCCACCTTGATCCACTCAAATCCATGGCTAGTATTTCTTTAATCATTGTTACACAGATCATAGATATATGTATATATATATAGTCCTAAGTATATAAATACAACAAAATCACTCCATATAATATTACTTGTTTGCCTATGATTTCAGAGCTAATCCCTTAGTATTGGATAATCAATTTTAGGGCTCTTCCCAAGGCAGAATATTTCTCCTGCTCTCAGCATTCTTTAGATGCCTGTATTTTCTGGCCTAGAACAGCGTTCCAGCGAAGGGTCCCCATTCCATGTTAACATATCTATTGGTGCTACCCTTTTTCGTTCTTGTTAAGGCCACAGTCTAGATGAGATTACATGGATGTAACATTTTAAACAATTTTAGGAAATTAAATTTCACAAACTTCCTGTTTCTCTGTCTCTTATAATCTTTCTTCCTCTTCTTCCACTATGATCTCTAGGCCTTGAGTGCAAAACTTGTGTTGTTTACATATCAGTTGGCGCTAGGCACCACATGGCCTCTTATTCTCTGCATTTTGATTGGTTGTGGCTTTCTGTAATGATGTCTGTCTGTTGCAAAGAGAAGATTCCTTCGAGAGGGATGACGCTTATCTGTGGGTATAAAAATAGATTTTTACAATATGCTTAGGAATTATGCTGATTAGCAAAGTGGCAATTTTAGGATCTCCTCCAAAATCCATGACTTCATTAGTCATGGGGTAGTTGGCTATATTTCCAGTCCCAGCCATGATTTTACTCCTGTTGATTGAGTTTCAAGTTCATGTTAGAGAGCTGCTGTGTACTTAGAAGAGTCTTGACCACTACTTTACCCTTAGGGATATCTTACCATGTCGATTGTTCTTGTGGTTAATAGGTATCTTATCTGGGTGAGTCTGCTGGCTGCTTTTGTCCCATGTAAGTTTGCATGGTACCTTTTGGAACTGTGAGAACTGGTTATCAGAGAAGAAGTTTGCATATCAGAACCAGCCAGGATCTTCTACACACTACATATGAGGCCTCACTTATAAATCGTTGGCCTACACTCCTGGGTAAATGGGTCCTAGCCAGAAAGTCCTTTCCTATACCTATATTCTGCAGGGTACTGCATATGTTCTGTTTTGCTTTTGCTTTGTTCTAGAAATTTCAGTGTTTTACATTTCACATTCTGGTTTTTAATCCATTTGGAATTGGATTTTGGGAAAGCTGGCAGATATGAGCTTAAGTTTATTTTTCTCCATGTAGGCATGAGTTTTCCCAGCACCATTTGTTGCAGATGCTGCCTCCACTCCAGTGTGTGACTTCGGCGAGTTTGTTCAGTATTAGATGGCTAGAGTGTAGAGTTTTGAGTCTTCAGTTTTGCTTTAGTGTTTTGTTTTGTTTTGTTTTGGAGGTTTTGTTTTCTGTTTTTTGTTTTGTTTTGTTTTGTTTTTACTTATCCTGATTGTTTTTATTACTACGTCTCTGCAATATTTCTTAAGGTCCAGACTTGCATTCCTTCCAGGGATTTTTGTTGTTGTTCAGTTTGGTTTTCTGTTTTGTTTGTTTGTATGTTTGTTTTTGTCTATACAGGGTCTTTTGTCATTCCATATGTATTTTAGAATTTTTTTCTATTTCTGTGAGAAGAGAAATGGATATTTTAATTCAGATTGAATTAAATCTATAAATGGCTTTGATAGAACAGTGATTTTCACAGTACTAACTTTTCCAATCCATAAGCATTTGACTTCTTTCCACTTTGTACTGTCTTTCTCTTCTCTCTTCAGAGGCTTTGTTTTAACTGTAGAGGCTCTTTATCTTCTCGATCAGGCTTAATCCTAGACATTTTATTTTCTTGAGGTTATTGAGAATGAAAATATGGCCAAGGCTTCTTTCTCTGTATGTTTGTTGGTGGCGAATAGAACACCTATTGATTTTTACAAGTGGATTTTAGATCTTGCCACATTGGTAAAATTGCTGATAATTTCTAGAAATTTTGAGGTCAAGTTTTAGGTTCTTTAATGCATCATATCACGTCACCTGCTGATAGAGGTAACTTGGCTTCGTTTTTCCCTATTTGTATTTCCTTAATTTCTTTTTCTTGCCTGTTGCTCCAGCTAGTGCTTCAAGTACAATATTGAAAAGTAGTGCAATCATAGATATCGTGTCTCATTCCTGTTTTTAGTGGGATGTCATGTTTTTTTTTTTTTTCTCCATTTAGGATGATAACTTTTTTTTTTTTTTT
>NC_034593.1:83004573-83018630 GCF_900095145.1 Mus pahari
TGGTTTTACCTGGTTTGGGTATTAAAGTGATACTGATTTCATAGAAGAAGTTTGGAAGTCTCTCTCTCTCTCTCTCTCTCTCTCTCTCTCTCTCTCTCTCTCTCTCTCTGTCTCTCTCTCTGTCTCTCTCTCTCTCTCTCTCTCTCTCTCGCTCGCTCGCTCGCTTGCTCTCTCGTGCTCTCGCTCTCTCTCCCCTTCTCTCTCTCTCTCTCTTTCTCTCTTCTCTCTTTCTTTTTATCTCTCTTCTTTTTGAATAGTTGAGGAAGGACTGACTGTAGACTTTCTTGGAATATCTTTTAATATTCTGTGAATCTACATAGCCCTGAATTGTGTGTGTGTGTGTGTGTGTGTGTGTGTGTGTGTGTCTGTGTGTGTGTAAAGGCTTTTAATTACTATTTGAATTTCCTTATTTGTTATGGGTTTGTTTAGGTTTGTTATTTTCTTGGTTTAATTTTGGTATGCTAGCTACATGTAAAACTTAGTCATTTTTTTAGACTTTTCTAACTTAATTTAGTCCCGGTTTTTAATGCATTTCTTTATAATATTCAATTTTTCTTTGGTGTTTATTGCAATGTTTCCATGTTCATTTATGATTCTGTTATTTTGCATCATTTCTTTCTTTTGGTTAGTTGGTCCAAGAGTCTCTCACTCTTGTTTATCGCAAGGAACATTTTATATTAACTGGTATGTTTATTATTATCTTTGTTTCAATTTCATTAATTTAGACTCTGATTTCTTAATTTTTTTTCAGTCAACTGAGTTTGGATTTGGTTGGTCCTACTTTTACAAATTTTTGAATTGTGCAAGTAAGTCAATTATTTGTGCTCTTTCTGATTTTTTAAAAGATGCACTTAGATTTTTAAATTTCCCTTATAAGTCTGATTTTAATGTTTCCAAGAGTTTATTTTTGTTCAGTTCAAAGAAATTTTTTTTATGTATTTTATGATTTAACCTTCGACTTGCTTTATTTTCTTCTTTCATTATGCAATAACAAATTGTTAAAAGTTAGTGTACTTACTGGAATTTTGTGTTTCCTTCTTCCTTCCTTTCTTTTCTCTTTCTTTCTTTCTTTCTTTCTTTCTTTCTTTCTTTCTTTCTTTCTTTCTTCTGTCTATTTTAAAACTTACTCAGCACAGAACTTGCAGGGGCCTGCAACAGGTACTCTGTATATATGTTGTGACTGTTCACTTGGTGGTTTGGGGGACTTCAACTGTGGGAGTATGACCCTTTTGTCCATTCTTGGGACATAATAAATAAGGTTTACAACAAGCCAATAGTCAACATCAACTTAAATGGAGAGAAATTCAAGTAAATTCTCTTAAAATTCAGGTTAAGACAACGTTGTCCACTCTCTCCATAGTTAATATAGCACTTGAAGTCTTACCTAGAACAATAAGAAAACTGAAGGTGATCAAGGAAATGCAAATTGGAAAAGAACCCACAGTATTTTTATTTGCAGATGATATGATAGTACATAGATAAGGGACCCAAAATTCCATCAGGAAACTCCTACAGTTGATAAACACTTTAAGCAAAGTAGCAGAATATAAAATTGACTCAAAAATATCAGTATCCTGATATAGTAGGCAGCCATAGTGCCCAGCTGGAATGGCATGATCCTGAAACCCCACTTCCACAAGGACTGGCAGCAGCAAGTGGACACTTGGTTCATCTGCCAGTACACAAGATCCGCAGCTGCAAGGCCCAGCAGGCAAAAGCGTATGGCATTGCCCCTCATCCTGTGTCTGGTCCCATCAGGCCCATCCTAAGGTACCCTGCAGTTAGATACCACACCAAAGTCAGGACTGGCAGGGACTTTAACCTGGAGAAACTCGGGGTGGCAGGCATTCAAATCCTAGATTGTGTTTGTCATTTCCATCGGCTTCATGCTTCTGTTTGAGAATCACTCAGGCATTTCTTGGCTTTAAGTTTATTGAATTTCATTTTATGACTGCTTTTAATTCCTTAAATTCTTGGATGAATTTTAAGTTTCTTCTTTCAAATTCTATGTCCTGTGACTCCTCTAGGTAATTCCAATTGTGTGGAGAGGTTGGAATCAAATCATAGCTTGTTGATTAAATAAGCAATCAAATAACTTCCATTGAAAGGACACATAGTTTGTTAGCAATTTTCACTATAGCAAGAGGTATTACATATTGTTGACCTCTCACATCATACCGGCTCTTATAAATGCTACTATCATACTTACTAATATAATGAAGTAGAATATATAAACATAGAAAAATAGATGTGACTCCTTAAAGAAACAGTAACACCAATGGGCAACATATGGGATAGACCGACCATCACTGTAGTCAGTAAAGGTGAAAGAGGAGTTCACAACCCATGAGTTAACCTGCTACTGTTCCACACAGCCCCAGGTTTCTGAGTCATCTTTGGAACAACTCAGCCTTGATTGGCAAAACTGACCTGTAAGACACTTGTAGTCAAATGATCAAGCATATAGAGAAGATTGTGAGAGAAGCACTTTATTACTTTGTCTCCGAGAGGACAGGTCCTTCAAAAGGGGACATCCCACAAGACTAGAGCATCTTTGAGCCTAGGACACCGAGATAAACAGGAGAGAAGAGCAGGCCAGGCAAGGTCCACTGAACATGGCTTCCTCCTGAATGGTTTGTCTAAAGTGTTAGTTGCTCAGGTCAGCAGCAGTCTCCAGACTGCTGGCCACTGCCACAGCAGCCACTGCTGCCTCCACTGCTGCCACAGCAGCCACTGCTGCCACCACTGCTGCCACAGCAGCCACTGCTGCCACCACTGCTACAGCATCCAGAGCTGTGGCGATGGCGACGAAGAGATCTGCGGGGTCTGTGGTGGCTCAGGCAGCAGCCNGCGGGGTCTGTGGTGGCTCAGGCAGCAGCCTCCACCACCAGAACTACAGCAGCCACCAGAGCTGCAGCAGCCNCCAGAGCTGGAGCCACAGCAGCCCCCAGAACCCAGGCTACAGCAGGAAGACACAGGGGGGCACTTGGGAGGACACTTAGGGGGGCATTTGGGAGGACACTTTGGGGTCTGGCACTTGGGAGGGCACTTGGGGGTGCACTTGGGAGGGGGCTGGCACTGTTGCTGGTTCTGCTGGCAGGACATCTCAGCTGGTGAGTACTCTGGGGCTGTGGAAGAATCATAATGCAAGTTAGAACCAGGATCCTGGGGCCATCCTATCCATTCTAAATATCACTGATAGTCATAGAAACCTGATAGTCAGTAGTTATTTCTATCAAACCCCAAGATCTTCTGCAGTACTGGCCTGCAAAGTCAACCCATCTTATAAGCTTTGACAGGAAAAAAAAAAACAGGTTCTTATTTTTTTCTAAAATATATTCTCCTGTAAGAGCCCCCAAGTTGAGAGATTTCATAGTCTGGAGCAATATTCAGAATAATTTCCTCCTCCACGTAATGATTCTGAATGACATGTTTTACAATTCTACAGGACTTGATCTATGGTGATATGTTATATGGTGATTCGGATGAGATTTCCACAGATTCCTCAAGCTTCTGAAACTGATCATGATAGCGATGTCAAAGAAGAAAATGATGATTATTGATCAGTGTTCTAATGCCATTTCATAAAATATGTATCTCATTCCTGAAACCATGAACCAGGTCTGTTTCCTCCTTTCAGGCAAGTCTGAACTCAACTTAACATCCCATGTTGACTGGTCGTTGACATAAAAAGGCTTGTGCTGGTATGTCTTAAAAATTCTGAGCAGCTGGTGATGAAATTCCAATCCATGGCTTTGTGTTTTCCAAAGCCAAAGATCCCTTGGTGCTCTGTCCTCCCTGTTAGTCATTTTTCTAAGTTTTCTAAGTTTGGTGCTCTGTGTTACCAGAAGAAGCTCCTCCTCCTCCTGAAGCCTACCAAGGTCCACAGATTTCTGTATTTCAGCATCCCTTCCTGAGGGGCTACTCCATGGAAGGGCATATTATTGTCTTCGGATTCAAAATCAGAAGTACCCAGTTCCTTCTACTGTTTTCCATAAAAACCAAGTATCTTTCCCGACCACCTCCCGCAGCACCTCCATCTCCCATCTCATGCTCTATGTTCTGTCAGTTCTGAAGGCTATTGGGTCCTTCTGTGCCCCTCCTCCAGATCTCCTCTTAGCTTCCTTCTGGTACAGGCCATGTTCTTGTCCCCAGTGAACACTTACCAAGATGACAGGCAGCACAAGATCCTTGGGCACCTCAGGAGGTGTATGAATGGAGATGCTCTGCCTCTCAGCCCTTTTATTCTGATCCTAGGCTCTGCCCCAGCCTGTGAGACAGTGGCTGGGTATGACTGGCCCTGCCTTCTGACACCCACTTGGTCTTGTGACTAGCAATGACCAAATGTTCCTTACCAGCCTTCCTCCATGAGGTCCATGAATCCTTCATTCATCCTGGACTATGACTTAAACATAAAGCTAGCAAGTGGATTCCTGTCATCTTTAGTCTCATGTTTCAAGGAATCCTGCCATAGGAGTACCTCTGTCAGTATAGAAAAAATCCTGGTCACAAGACCCAGCTGAGCCCAGATAAGCTGAGATCGGATTTTAAATCTATTTATTGTGTCTCATTTTCTCTCTTTACCTATAATATTGCAATATCAATGAGAATTATTCATAAAGGGCTTGTGAAAGTCAAGAGTATCACCAAAAATGGAGAAAATGCAAAATACAAATAAGAAAACAGTAGCTTGTGGAAAGTCTTGTACATAGTAGCTCTGTGACAAATTACCTGTGTAGGGGCAAGCTATAGATTTTTTCCAAAATGATTTAAGAGTAATAGATACGATTGACCTATGTCATTCTCATCTGAACAGTTCACAGTGAACCTCACTATTTTTTGTAATTAATGTCAACAAAAAATAAGAAAATGTAAAGTATAATTCTTTCTAAAGTCAGTGAATCTACTCATTGTTGTTGTTTTTAATGTTTTTAAATAGCCTTCCTTTTTATCCTGATGAGAACTTTAACTGGGGAAATCCTAAGATTGAAGCAGTATGAGACTCTTAGAAGAAGCAGAGTTATAACTTTGCTCTTCATATTCATGTGAAGTTTTGGATTTCTGAAGGCTATGACTGAAAACAATGATGACCAAGGATAAGAAATGAAGAGAGAAGACATGGAGCTGTTAACATCTGTTACTCCATGTTGACAACCAGGTACTAGGGACTTTCCCATGTGTAGTCAGGTGTGTATGTCCTAAATACTTACCAGGAATGGGCTTGTACCTTTATTTTTAAAGCTCCTCCCCTTTCAACATTTTCTCAGTCCTTCACAGCCATAGTCTTTATACAAAATGGTATTTTTAAATTATACAAATGTACTCTTTTAATGAAAAGGGTTGAAATTTATTGTAAGCCAAAGTTTTTGAAAAGTCAAACCTGAATATGAGGTTTAATTTAAAGAAATATACAAACACAATAAAATATCAACAACCAAAATCAGATTGAATCATATGAGGGGAAATTCATTTTCTCCTTAGCAGTTGATGGACCCTTCACTGAGAAGCCTTGGGACTAATCTGTTTCTTCAATGGGATTGATGGGCTAAGTGAAATGTGGGGAAGACATACACATATGTATAAATAGGGGCAGTGACTACACATTTAGAGAGGTTCATGTCTTTTTTAATCAAAATTAATTTTTTCTGGTGATCATCTTTTATCTAACCTATCTATATATCTGCCTGCCTGCCTGCCTGCCTGTCTGTCTGTCTGTCTGTCTATAATTAACTCACTTTTGCTCTGAACCTACCACATTGACATGTACTCAGATGCCCAGAGTCCTCTGAAAATTGTCTCCACTGCCAGGCAGATCCAAGGATAATAATGAATGAGGACCAATGCAAGCCATAAACAATTAAATAAAACACTAAGATGCTTTTTTTGATTATTTTCTTGACTTCATGGCTCTTGAAAATGAACTTTGAAGAAGGCAGGGTGGTGTTGTAATGTGAAAAGCTTAGGCAGAAGTGCAACAATGTGGTCATTCCTTAATTCATTTTTCACATCACAGCTAGATAGTTAACACTCAGTTACTGATGAAGTCTGTGCCCTGCTGTGTGGTTTAGATTTTGTCAACTTGGTACAAAACCCCAACTGAGAAAATGTCTCCATGAAATTGGCCTGGAAGCAAGCCTGTGGGGTTTTTCTTAATTAATGACTAGTGGAAAAGGCCCAGCTCACTGTAGGCAGTATGGTCCCTGGGCAAGTGATTCTGGGGTATATAAACAATTAAACTGAGAAAACCAGGGGGACAAAGCTAGTAAGCAGCATTTCTCCATTGTTTCTGCTTCAGTTACTGTCCTCCATTCTTCCTTGGCTTCCCCCAATGGACTATGATCTAGGATAGGTAAACCGAATAAACCCCTCTAACCTTCAACTTGGTTCTGGTCAGTGTCTTATCACAGCAATAGAAAGCAGACTAAGAAAACTGTCTAAGTAAGAGATTCAAACTCCAGTGTGAATTATGGCATCTGCTCAATCTCTATTCAACTATTTATTATTTTCCATCTTACAGTTGTTCAGGGCTGAGCCACATTATTATCTGTAGTTTGAATATGCTTCTCATTGTAACACAGTGCTGTGGCCTTTGCTCATCTGGAAAGTACCAATCCATCACTCCTGTATTTTGGTGTCACTCATGTGCTAGACCATGTACATGAGATTATAATGAACTCTTTGAAAACTTGTCTAAAATTTTATACTTTGTTTTTCATGAACTAAAATCGGGTACTTGGGACTGGAGAGATGGCACAGTGGTTAAGCATACCTGCTACCCTTGCAAAGGACCTGGGTTTGATTTTCAGCACCCACATTAGATGGTTCATAAAAGTTTATAATTTAAGGGAATCCAAAACTCTCTTCTGACACCCATGGTATCAAGCATAAACATATAACACATACATACACACATACAAGTACTCCTACACATAAATTAACCTAAAATATCAAAATGATGTCCACATTGGCTATTTTAAACCTTTTAAACTACACTGTGAACATGATTAGTGATGTTTCAAAATATAAATAACTACTCCTTATGGCTCAGGTTACTACATAACAATGTACATCCTGAGACAGTGGAATATGAGGCCATGTCACCTGAACATCTGCTACTGTCTCACCAGCACAGACATTTGTTCTCCTGCTCAGGGTGCTCCAAGAGCTTAGTAATGGAAACAAGTCAGGAATTTCTTCCTGGTTTCTGCAATGGCATGTCTGCAACTCCAAACTCCACCTTCTAGGATGCAAGATTGAGATGCCAGCTGATCCATACCTCTGCTTCTCTGCATATACATATTCAAGTCCTCATCTCACATGTGTGACTGTGATGATGTGTGAGTACTATGCCTTCTTTAGGAAGATTGGAATTTAAGGCTTATCTACATACCCTGTAGTATAGGATTCAGGTTCACATTACCATATGGATAAGAAAAAAATTGGTTTACCAGTGCTCTATTTGTCAAAGTGGCTCTATTTCTCCATCTCATATAAGGATTGCTGGTGACCTCTATCCAGAAATGATTTAATCTCAAACATAGTTTTTCTATGAATTTTACAGAAACCAATGATACATGAGTTTTTTGTTTTGTTTTTTCCATTTTACCTATAGACAATCAAAGCAATGAAGCAGTCATCTTAGAGTACAAGAGAAAATACAATTAATATTCACATAACAGCATTTAAAGTTATGTTACAATAGACAAACTTTTAGCCAAACTAATTAAAAGGCAGAGCGATAGTATCCAAATAAAATCAGAAATGAAAAGGGAAACATAACAAGAAACAATGAAGAAATCCAAAGAAACATTAGGTCTTAAAAGTCTGTACCATAGAAAATATGAAAATCAAAAAAAAAAAAAAAAAAAGGATGATTTTCTTGTTTTCCTAAACCACTTTCCAAACTTAAATCAAGATCAGGTAAAAAATTGAAATAGTCTTATAACCTCCAAGGAAATAAAGGCAGTTACTAAAAGTCTCCCAAATATCAAACTTTCATAGAAGTGCTAATACTAATACTCCTCAAACTATTCCACAAAATAGAAACAGAAGGAATATTGCCAAACTCATTCTATGAGGCCATAGTTACCCTGATAACTAAACTACACAAAGACTCAACACAGAAAGAGAATTCCAGACCAATCAATCAAAGTTTACACTGTCTCTGTGTAGGGTTATCTTTGGCTTTTGATGTCTACATTACTGATGTACCCAATATTCCCTGGCAGTATTCTGCAGTTTATGCTATTTAGTATCATAATTTTATCCTGAAATAGAAAATTTGAAATTAGATACTTTGATGCTTATTGACTTGAGTTTTCTATGTTTGATTGTTGTTGGAAGCTCTATTAAATACCATGTAAGTTTTACAATTGCTTTTCTATTTCACTCAAAGCTTCTATCGTGTTGTATTTGATGATGATTGAAGTTTGTGTTCTATAACATAGTTATTTTCACAGAATAATTCTGTTATTACATTAAAATGGGAAGCCTTCCAATTTTTACTGTTTCTTTCAATGCCTTTCTTCAGTGTCATAAAGTATCAATGTAGAACTCTTTTACCTCCTTGATTTTGTTTATTTCACGGCATTTTTTTTTCAAATGCTCCAATGCAAAGGGGATGTTCCCTGAGTTCTTCCATCATGTTTTCAGTTTTCAATTATACAAATAATACTGAACATGGAATATTGATTTTGTAAATCACTGAATCTGAGATTTTTCTAGTGGCAATTTAGGGCATTTTACATATAGGTTAATATTTTCTGCAAACAGAGGTAATTTTTTCCCTTTCTGTTTGAATCTTTTTATGCCTTTCTATGTCAGGCCTCTACCTAAAATTTTATGAATGGAGAAAGTGAATATCCTTGTCTTCTCAATTTGCAATGAAATAATTTTACTTTTACCTTATTTAGGTAAAATAAATCTTTTTATTATGATACATGTTTTTATTCCTAATTTCTTCACTGCTTGGTTCACAAAGGATATTTCATTTTCTGTAGGCTTTTTTGGCATCAATGTAGAAGAGTATCATGACCTTGACCCTAAGTTTATTCATACACTCTTTTGCATTTACTGATAAGCCATTGTTCCACAATTCTAGAGTCTAAGTACTCAAACCAATCATCATGGTATTATTATTTAAAGTTCTCCATTCTCAATGTTTTAATATAATACTTATAAATTCATCAATCTTGTCACATGTATATCATATAGTTTGTTGATGGTCACCACTTATTTCTCCTACTAAGCCCTTCAAGATGCCCTTCTAGATCTTATTCTAAATTCAAGGGAAGAAGTGGGAGGAGAAGGCAGCGACAGGGTGGGTAGGAAAATCTTACATAATAGATGTTAGTAATGCCACATGAAAAAAAGTATGTGTATGTGTGTGAGTGTGTGTGTGTGTGTGTGTGTGTGTGTGTGTGTGTGTGTTACTATCACCAGTGGAAAGTGATTTGCTGAAGTACAGCATAGAGTAGTATAGATCCACAACCATGCTGTGATAATTCTCCTTATGTCATTGGCAAATGTTTGACCAAAAAGATGACCAAAAGAATATGAACTATTGCAGCTATTTAGGGTTATAAACCAGAAGCTGATGGCTAAGACCTTTTTGATGAAAGCACCAATTACTTTTGTCACAGTGCATAGGCAAACACTTTGGTACTAATGAGGGCATTTAAAACATGCTGATTACCTTTAAGAGTCTAAAAAAAAATGCTATGTTAGTTTCTGGTGAATAGGAGAAAAAATCTTCAAAAGTATTATACTACTGGGACCTTATGAGCTACAGTCATGGCAGGAATGGCGTAACAGGCCCATTGGGACAACAGTGGTACAGATATTCAGATACTATGAAACAACTTTTTCCTGGCAGGATTAAGAAAGATCCATGCAGAAATGTATGATTTATGTGCTATTTTTAGAAATAAGATGCTGTTGTCTGTGCTTATAATGAAATTTAGTTTTTAGTTATTTTTTACTCTGTCCATATGTAGTTATCTGCTAATTTTTAAAATTAGCGTGTCAAATAGAAAGTTATTTTCTTTTAATTTTGAGATTTCAATACAACTACATCATCATCCTATTTCCCTTTATCTCTCCAAACACTACCACACATCCCTCCCTGACCCTTTTCAAATTCATTGCCTCTTTTTTTATAATGCTTATTACAGACATAAAATTGAAACACATTCCTAAATTTAACATTCTCTGTCAATACAGTGTTATCTGTGGCTATATTTTATAGCTAAACTTTTTATATTAGGCAACGCATTGCTGTGCTCTTCCCCAGGAATGACTTCTGCTCTCAGCATCTCTTCGCTGCCTGTAGTCCTTTTAGTAGGGCTGAGGCCTCAAGGACTTTCCTCTGCTCACTTTGAATGTTTATTGTTGCTGTTATTGTTCAGCTCATGTTTAGGCAGCCATGCTCATGAGACTTTATGGGTATAACCTATATTATTAGAAGACACTTTCTCATAGGAAACTCCCTGATCTTCTGGCCTTTACTATTTTTTCACTTGCTATTCCATAATGACAGTTGAGCCTCCGTTGCTGAAGTTGTTATGCAAATCTTTTGGGACTGATCCTTACAATCTTCATTTTTTGAATGGTTGTGTTATTCTTTAATTATCTCTGTTTAGAAAAGAATTTTTTCTTAATGGGGAGTGAGGACTACATTTTGTGGACTATAGAGACAGATAACTAGAGTGTAGTTGAGGGTTATCTGATAAAGTAAATTGATTTTGATAAGTTTTCCTCCAAGACTCATACATCACTAGCCCTGGATAATTGTCTAGGTTTCAATACCAGGCATGATTTTCCTCTCATTGAGGAGATCTCAAGTGTAATTAGAGAGTTGTTGGATAACCCCAAGCTTATGCCACAACTGCAACTTTGGGATTGTCGATTCCTTCTGCTTCTTGTTGGGCCTCATAGGAAACACCTGATAACTGAAAACCTCAGACTGTCAACAGCTTACTAGTCATGATATTCGAATTAACTTGAGGCTTAAGTCTCCAGAGCGCACACTCAAGACTTCGTCGTAGTTTTCTTCCACCTAGCATGCTACTCATACATACCAATGCTCATGCAGGTAGGTCAGCTGAGGATGTGGGTGTTGTTCTGCACAGAGGCACAAATGTGGACTAGTTGGTATCTCAGCCAAACCATTCCAGAAGTTCCAAGGTGAGGCAGACATGACTTCTATTGTGGAAACCAGGGATAATTTCCTGACTTCTCCCAATTACTAAGGCTATTGTAACAAATGGGCAGAAGAATAAAGTCAACCAAGTTGAAGCAGTGAATGATTCTTCAAGGTCATGTGACCACACATACCTCACTCTGTCTCACAGGTTAGATCTTTGGGGTGATCTAAGTCTTTAGAAATATATGTTTCTAAGCTTAGACATCAATAAAGATACTAGTAAGAAACTTAAACAACACCAAATATCTATAGGATGAATGTATTCAACTACTGAGGATAAGAAAAAAATCATAAATTCTAAGAAAGGTTAAGGAATTTATCTTGACTATATTAAACATCATAGATTAAAAGGAAAGAAGGTAGACTCAAGAAATATTTAATATAAAAATATTTAATAAGACAAATGAAAAGAAATAAGCAAAAATAAGAAAATTTACTCTCCCTGATAATGATCACTGTTTTATTATTTAAATGAGTATTTTATTTGCAAAAATTTGGGTTTCCCTGGGACATTTTCAAAGACATTATGAGTATCTCCATCTTCTTTTAATTATTTCCAAGATACTGTTTATTTTATATTTGTAGGTTTGTGTGTGTGTGTGTGCATGCATGCTTGTTGGTGTATACAACTTGTACCTTTAGAGTTAAGAACAGGGTGCTAAATGCCCTGAAGCAAGAGTTACAGTTTGTTTTGAGTTGCCTCTCTTGGGTGCTGGAAATCAACCTCAGATCCTCTCCACAAAAGCAATATGCATTCTTGACTGACATGAGCCTCTCTTAATTGCTGTGTTTAAAAAGCAGATTACTCACTTCATATTTAGCAGTTTACATACATGTCTGTTGTATTCCATATAAAATGATGCTCTTTTTCTGTGAGACAATTTTATCTGTGACTTAAAATTTCATTAATTTTCATATATTCCAAATATATTGTACTTAATATTCCATTGTGATAGTTTAAGTGCAAAATGACACAGGCTAAATAAATTTTCAGAAGCACACCTCAACATTTCTTGGTGCTGAGCCAGATCTATCATGTAGGGTTTTACTGCTGTGGATGTCTAAAGTTTATACACATAGGAACAGCTATAGAAGTGTGTGGATGAAGCCAGTCATGCAAGAAACTTCAAGGTTTTATTAGCTCAATGTGAGCTAGAGGTTGCAGAGGTCACAGTAAGAATCAAAAGGAGGGTGATGGAAAAATGGCCAGTTCCTAATACAGATACCCTGTAGGGATGCCAGGTTTAAGTATCTAGAAATTCACCTCTTCCATTCATGCCTTAGTCATGCTCTTCAATAATTGCAGCATGCCTTGGTCTCAAGAAGGCTAGTGACTTATCACGAAACCATGTGTGTGTCATGAGGCAGGGCATCCCATCTCCAGCCACTGTATCACAGGCTGAGACAGAGCCCAGGATCAGAATAAAAGGACCGATGGATGTGGCATTTCCATCCACTCACTGGCTGAGATACCCACAGAGCTTGTGCTACCCATCATCTTGGTAAGTGTCCACTACAGGTAAGGGCAGAGACTGCAGAGAGAAGCCAGACTAGAGATAGACAGGAGACTAGGAAGGATTCCTGGGCCTTGTGGCCACATTGATATATCATGTTCAAATGTGAGGTTAAGGCAATGGCAGCGTAGTCAGACACTAGCCACAGCCATGGTTCTGAGAGGCATGGGAAAGCATTGGATATTCTGGCTCTGGGGAGCACAAAGTAAGCTCAGTGTATGGGACCCCATAGGATGAGATAATTAAGCACTGAGGACTGTACATCTGAACAGTTTCCAGGGGGTTGGCTTTTGAAGAAAAGGCTTCCCCTCCTTGCCAATGAAAAGCTAAAGTCAGGAAAGTCAGCAGTGTCTCATTTTGGCTTGGGGCAGAAAAAGAGCCCAACTTCTGGGATCTGTTCATATATTTCTGTGATCAATGGGGCACCACCAGGTTGGCACTGACCTTGCCACCATTACCCTGAGCAGGTGGTGATTGGGATACATCTGAATTCTGCCCTCAGAGCAGGGACTTGTGTTCCCAAGGAATGTCTGAAAGGATTTACACATTTGTCAGAGGCTGAGCTAGAGGGTCCTTTGAAATGCTGACCTTAAACTAAAATCATCTTCAAGAAATGTTTGTTCTTTTCTTTATGATTCGTTATCTCTGAAGTAGCACATAGACTTCTATATGTACAAAGACTAAGAGTAGCAGACCTTTTTACATGCCATTAGATATTTACTGCTCCTGGGTTAAAAAATAACCCCAGTGTATCATGTGCATGGGTTACTGATGTTTAAAGACATGAACAGGATAGCGCAACCTGTGAAAATATTGAAATGACTATAGATGTTGTTTCTACCAAGATCAGAAACCCTTCTGGAGGGAGGGGGCAGAATTGGTCAGGTGACCAGTGTCTGGTGTCTAACATGGATGTGATTCTCTCACAGCTCCTGAACAACCACAACTGAGATGTCTTGCCAGCAGAACCAGCAGCAGTGCCAGCCCCCTCCCAAGTGTCCTCCCAAGTGCCAGACCCCAAAGTGTCCTCCCAAATGCCCCCCTAAGTGTCCTCCCAAGTGCCCCCCTGTGTCTTCCTGCTGTAGCCTGGGTTCTGGGGGCTGCTGTGGCTCCAGCTCTGGGGGCTGCTGCAGCTCTGGTGGCTGCTGTAGTTCTGGTGGTGGAGGCTGCTGCCTGAGCCACCACAGACCCCGCAGATCTCTTCGTCGCCATCGCCACAGCTCTGGNTGCTGTAGCAGTGGTGGCAGCAGTGGCTGCTGTGGCAGCAGTGGTGGCAGCAGTGGCTGCTGTGGCAGCAGTGGAGGCAGCAGTGGCTGCTGTGGCAGTGGCCAGCAGTCTGG
>NC_034593.1:83019966-83021974 GCF_900095145.1 Mus pahari
ATAGGGAACTTTTGGGATAGCATTTGAAATGTAAATAAAGAAAATAATAATAATTTTTAAAAAAGTTTAAAAAAAAAAGAAATTTTGATAAACATTGAGTTCATTAGTAGAGAATGAAATGTTTGGAAACCTTTTCACATGCCTGTGTTTTACTTTAATACATGTCACTCCAATAATACTAAGATAAATTTGTCTTTGATCTTGTGGTTTTCTTCAGGTCTCTAACTCTGTCCACTGTCGTTAGTAGGAAAGAGACGTTGTCATCATTTTTCCCACTGTCATTTTCACAGAAGTGTCCTTAAAGTGTACTCACTCTGTCAATCGGAGTGTCAAGTTTATATACACAAGTGTAAGTGTATGTGAAAATGTCCCTATAATACTTATTCACATTGCTATACATAATGTAAACAAAAATTCATTAATTTAAATCTAAAGTTAAATTATTCTTAGATAATAGTTAGATTTGTATGCCACAAACAGCAATTTTCCCACTGTGAGTACTGTTGAAAATTCACCACTTGCCATTTGAACAATTCATAAAACAGTAGATTCACTTTAATATATAAATAAAGGCCACAGCTAAGCTTCCCTCCTTCGGGGGCTCTGCTGCCACTGGGGGCTACCAGGTCCACAATACATTCCCCAAACCCCTGCCTCCTGGGACCCCAGCAATCCCAGCAGAGAGGTCTGCCCTGTCCCTTCTGCTCTCCATTTTTTTTCGGTCTACACCTCTAACTGCAATCCTGGATCTTCATACCACTACTCAGGCCACAGATGAGCCTGCCCCCTCCTGGGACAACCAGGACAATCAATGCTGCCTGCTTCCCTGGAGGCCTTCTGACACCCAAGAAAACCAGAGGCCTGTAGCCATTAGGGAATATCAGCTTTACTGGCAGTTTTGCAGTCCTGCTACAATCACCTACTACCAGACCAGCCAATACCAGAGATAAGCAGATGGCTAAAAGCCAGGAAACAAGCATATTCACAAAAGCCATGGCAATATGGCCCCATCAGAACCCAGCTCTCCAACCACAGCATGCTCTGGATATCCTAACATGCTTGAAGAGCAAAACAATGACCTTAAATCTCATGCTAAAAAGATGATAGAGACCATTAAAGAAAAAAAAAAGATAAATCCATTGAAATACAGGAAACTACAATCAAACAGATAGAGGCCTTTCAAGAGCAAATGAGTAAATATAAAGAAATACAGTAAAATACAATCAAATGAGTAAAGGATATGAGTAAGACTGTTTGAGACTTGAAAATGGAAATAAAAGCAATAGAGATAACACAAAGGGAGGCAATCCAGGAGATAGAAAACCTAGGAAAGAAACTATAGCAGCAAACATCATCAGCAAAGCACAAGAAGTAAGATAGAATCTCAGGCATAGAAGGTGCCATAGAAGAAATTGATGTCAGTGAAAGAAAACGCCAGATCTAAAAAGTTTCTAACAACAACAACAACAACAACAACAACAAAAAAAATCCAGGAAATTAGGGACACTATGTAAAAAAATAAGGATACAATATGAATTATATGAGGGGCTTCATAAATCTAAAGGAACAAAGGTGGCTGCATTAATGAGCAAGCTTGTTAGAAAGATTTTTAAAAAAAGCAGGCAGATACAAAGATAGGCAGATTCCTGAGTTCAAGCTCAGTCTGAGACACAGCAAGGTGTGGCCCCTGTGTGGTAGAAATGCTAATTTCAGGACAGGGTCCCACCCAGCTATCATCTTTGTTTAAGGGAGATAGGCAGGTCTCTGAATTCTTTTGTAGTGTTAAAAGAAAATGTGTGCTTGCTGTCTCCTAAGAATTAAGGGGCTAAGGACAGGGATGCTGATTCAAAAGATAATCAATAAAAACCTGAAGTTAATGACCGAATTGATATGTAAAGTAAACGACTGGGCTTATGACATGCAGGAGAAGAGCTGGATCTAGACCCCCTATGCACGTGTAGCAGGTTTGCAGCATGTGGGTCCCCTAACAATTGGAGTGGAGGCTGTC
>NC_034593.1:83022260-83051099 GCF_900095145.1 Mus pahari
TGTAAAGTGAATAAATAAACAAATTAATGAAAATAATAAAGTTATATATGTCATTGCTGCCAATGCCACACGTTTAATATTTTGTTGGCATGTGTGACAAGAGCATGATAAAGGCTTATTAGTTGTTGCAGTTATCATGCTTCTTGAATAATTGATAAAACATATAATGCTTAATAACTTATGCAGTTTTAACTCTGAAAGGGAATAAAATACAATTTTTAGATACTTTAGTCTTCTTTATTATTTTTTTTCAGTTTCATACATGTATACAATACATTGTG
The DNA here is from genome assembly GCF_900095145.1 of Mus pahari. NCBI lineage: Eukaryota > Metazoa > Chordata > Mammalia > Rodentia > Muridae > Mus > Mus pahari. The sequence goes on from NC_034593.1 coordinate 83,022,542, forward strand.
ATTTGTATGTATTTTATCATCTTACAAAACTGAGCACTATACTCTCTCATCAATATATCCCCACAGGCCCTCTCCCTGGCCTCTGTAAATCAATACTCCCTTTCTTGCCCTTATGAATCTGAATAATTGCAGTTTTTCTACAGAAAAATTGTATAGTGTTTGTCTTTTACAAATACATATTTTAATTAGTATACACCTTTATATTTCATCTATATTGTAGCATTCATATATATTTCCACAATTCTTTTCTTTTGAGAAAAGGTCTCACTCATGAAAACATACTAGTCAGGAAAGAGCTATGCAACCAGGCTTCTTCTAAACTTGTGATTCCCCCCTGACTGTGATGATATGAATGAGCTATCATACCTTAGGTCTTGCAAACTTTATATGCCCCAGTACAGGGGAACGCCAGGGCCAAGAAGTAGGAGTGGGTAGGTAAGGGAGCAGGGCAGGGAGAGGGTATAGGGAACTTTCAGGATAGCATTTGAAATATAAATAAAGAAAATATCTAATAAAAAATAAATAAATAAAGTTTATATCATATATTCTTTAGAGTTTTAAATACAATCACCAATCAATGTACAACTGAATTGCCTTCATCTTTTGGCTACTGTAAATAGGGCTTCTGTGAACAGGATATAGTAATAGTTCTTCAAGTCTTTGTTTTCAATGCATATGTTACATATATACACAAAGAGAAATATATAGATATATATGTAGGTAGGCACATAGAAAGATGAGAGACAGATAAAGAGATGGATAATATAGTGGAGATATGACCTGTAGTTAGTCCTGTTAATTTTGATGAAAAAGTATTTTTCATATTCACTCGCGTTCCAAACAATGCACAGAGTACCAATTCCTCTGCATACTCCTCACGAGATGTCACTCTGTGTTGTGTTCTTTGTGGCCATTCTCTTGGCTCTGAAGTTATATCTTGTTGGGGATTTTATTTGCCTAATATTCATATTGAGCAACTTGACCTGTGTTTATAAATCATTCTATTATTTTCAATAAATATACATTGAAGTCTTTTCTAAGATTTAGATTGTTCACTTATTTGATAATAAGCTGAAGGTGTTTATTACACAGTTTGAATAATCTCTTGTTGTCAGATATACTACCAAAGATTGTCATTTTGATGTGTGGGCTCTGTTCAGTCATTCATAGAAAATTTTATCACTAATGTAGTTCATGAAATCTACTTTCATTTTTGTTACTGTGCTATTATTTTACAGAAATTGAAAATTCCAGTATTTCAAAGTTTTTCCATTATGTCTTCTTCTAGTATTTTTGTCTTCATTCTTATATTTAGGTCCTTTGTTGTGTAATAGGCACTTGGCTTGTCCAAATTTTAAGACAGTGAAGAGCACCAGGTATTGATCATTTCTTAATTCATGTGAAATGTTAGAATATTATGACTTTTAAAATATAGTAGATAGTTCAGGATACCAGAGAAAGCACATAGATAGCCAAAAAAAGGAAAGTAGCCTAAACTGAATATGCCAGTTGGATTGGCCTCATCTATGCATAGTAAAAGATGACAGACTGTTTACTACCTATACTCTGTAGAGTGATCCATATTACTCAGCCAACTAATATTAGCTTCTATTCAATTCAAGGCACCACTGATCCCCAGATGTTAAAACTAATATGTGATAACAGTCCTGGCCAAGATAAACAAGAGTTTTGGTAGACTCAATAAAGAAGACTTTATTATCACAAAATACTGAAGAAGAAAGAGATTAGGTCATTGGGACAGTTTTAGAACTTGATATAGAATTTCAGCATTTCACAGATGAAGATGTGAAGGACATTAGAAAAGGAGAGCAAAAAACATGGGCTGGTCTTCCAAACATGGCTTCCTCTGCATAGAATGTTTGAGATCTTCATGGCACTTGTCAGCAGCAGTCCCCAGACTGCTGACTACTGCCACAGCAACCACTGCTGCCACCACTGCTGCCACAGCAGCCACTGCTGCCACCACTGCTACAGCATCCAGAGCTGTGGCGATGGCGACGAAGAGATCTGCGGGGTCTGTGGTGGCTCAAGCAGCAGCCACCACCCCCAGAGCTACAGCAGCCCCCAGAGCTGCAACAGCCCCCAGAGCTGGAGCCACAGCAACCCCCTGAACCCAGGCTACAGCAGGAAGACACAGGGGGGCACTTGGGAGGACATTTTGGGGGGCACTTTGGAGGGCATTTTGGGGTCTGGCACTTGGGAGGGCACTTGGGGGTGCACTTGGGAGGGGGCTGGCACTGCTGCTGGCTTTGCTGGCAGGACATCTCGGCTGATGGATGCTCAGGATATATCTGTAGGAGAATAAAGGAGAAGTCAAGAACCATGACCCACCAGTCATCACACCCTGCATGCTTAGCATCCATGATAACCATACAAACACCATCTCTAGTAGTTTCAGTTCCAATACACTCATCCTCTCAGGTCCTCCTCATCATGTCTTGGGAACATCAGAAACTCATGTAAGTCAGCAAAGAACTGGCATATGCTGTCCAGCAGAGATGGCATATTAATGTTATCTTGAAAGGCTCTGAATCACAAATTTAAATGTGGCAGAGGAAACCTTTCCAAACTTGTCTTCAGACTGAAATCTCTGGATTAATGCATCACTTCCAGGGGGAAAAATGCATTTTGAAACAAAGGCCAATCATTCTCTTCCATAACTTTCAAGCTATTTTTACCACACAAGTCACTACTGCAAAGAATCTGGGTTCCTATTGGATAAGTAAAGTGATTCCCTCAATGAAATGTCTGAAAGTTTTCATAGGCATATGGTCCTATAGACTAGGACCATGAGTCCCTGTTCTCTGACAGGCTTTCACATATGCTAAATTCCCCACCTGCTCAACAGGATAGGACCACCAGACTGGAGCTGGCAGTATTCCAGTCATTCCTGGAAGTGTGTGAACAATCCCAGACTTTTAACTCTGGCATTTACAAGTTCAAAGGAGCACCTACTACCCTATTCACCCTCTCTCTGTTGCTTCCTTTCAATGCTGGGCCAAGGATGAATTTCAAAGTAACCCTTTCAGGTTTGTTTAAGGTACATAAACTGCTGCGCTTCAGGGTCCTGTTATTGACAGATTCACTCTAAAGAGAAGGTGGTTTCCTGCAGAGGCATTTGTTATATGGATCCTGCCTACTCATTCTTCTCATTGATGTGAAAGTGCTCTTTTTTCTACCCATCATTCTGGTCTCCCCTAAGTCCTCTGTAAGAATAGCCTGAGGGCTCTGGGGCCCTCCTAGTCTCCCTCCTCCATCTCTCATCTCAGCTTCCCTCCAGTACAAGCATGCTATTGCCCCCAGAGGATACTTACCAAGATGACAGGTAATCCAAGATCTGTGGACACCTCAGGAGAAGTGGATGGAGGTGTGCTGTCCCTCAGTCCTTTTATGCTGATCCTGGGCTCTGCCCTGACCTGTGAGACAGTGACTGGGCGTGGATGGCCCTGTCTCCTGACACCTTCCTTGTCCTGTGACTGGTGATGACCAAATATTCCTCACCAGCTTTGCTCCATGAGTTCAGGGATGCTTGAGCCTGGACTATGGTTTAAGCATGAGGTGAGGAGGAAGTAGATAGATGTCATCCTTAATGCCACATACTTAAAGAGTATCAACCTTAGGAACTACTCATTTCTCAGTTTATCTCACTTACTGCCTATAGCATGAGACTGCAGTATTCAAGCCAGTCAGTTATATAGCTATCTGTAGTATGTCAAACCATATGGTTGCATCATATAGTTAGACATCTACAGGGGCAAAATCTAGGATGAGAGATCTGAGCTTTGTAGGGGTTGATGTATAATCATATGATCCTGAATTGGGATCTCCAGAAATGGCAAAAACATCAGATGCATAGAACATGCCTATAATCCAAGTGGAGTGGTATAGATACTGAGTGATTTTGGAAGATCTAAGACTAGCTAAGTTGCCTAAAATAGGGAGCTTACAGTTCTATAAGAAACCATGTCTCAAATAAAAAAGGTACAGAAAAGACCAAGACAAGACATCCTGATGCAACCCCTGGCCTTCTCATATTCTTGTATAGAACATGCACCAATCAGGCACATGTACACTCACTATACATCAGGCAGGTGAACACAAAAATTAAAATAATAATTGTAGATATATCCTCTGTAATCATACTTCTTATTCAGGAACATGTTATGAGAATACTAATTCTGTAAAATTAATATATACTACTAATTAAAAAACAGCATTTTCCTATTTGTCAGATGGTTTTACAATTTTTAGGTGGACTGCTTCATGAATTTTGTACCATCTTGCCCATGGACTATGGTAATGTCACTTTTATTCCTCCTGAGTTAGCAAGCATGCTGCAGAAGGGAACACATCTTATTGTTTTTACAAATGTGAGTTGTACTTTTAAGTTTTTTGTGTATCCGTGTGAGTATATGGATATGCATGCAGGTGTCAGCGGGTGCTGGGAAAGCTTCTTAGATCCACTGGGGCTGGAGTTACAAACTGTTATGGTGTTGGGATTCAAATTCTGGTTCTAGCACTCTTAACCACCGGACTATCTCTCCATCTCCCATATGCTTGTTTTCAAATGACAATTTCTATAGAAGGGTGACATGGTAAGATAAGAAATGAGAAAATATTCAGTAAAGTAAATAGAACACACATCTTTCTTCTTTGTATTAGTGTGAGGTTTGGGGTTTAGGGGTTCGTATAGATGGAGGAGATGATGTACACAGATAATAAGAGAAGAGAGAAAATTCTGTGGGAGAGTGCATTCATATTTACCTATGCAAATGGATAAGAGGAGACACATTCCTCCATGACAGGGTCAAGAGCAAGAGTTCTTACTAAGGGGATGTTTTTGAACTGTTGATTTTAGGCCTCTGTGATCTCTTTATGCCCCAGGCTCCCATATTTTTCTACTGCTGCACAAATTGCATATGGAAGGGGGGATTGAATTTACTCAGTTTTCACATTTCAATGAAAATAGTTAAGATATAATCTAGTACAAGAGAGTGGTAGAGTCACACTGTGATGTTCCCTAAAACTGAACAAACTCAGGGAAACTGTAAACACAAGTTAGAATGAGTCACGTGAAGCAAAAGGCCTTTGGGATAAAAGATTGACTTAGACTTTGGAATAATGTTCAAGTCACGTGAGCATGACAAGCGTCAAGGAAATGTGAGAGAGATGAATCCATATACCTTTCTTTTTGTCTTTCTATCAACTGTCTATTGGCTTATCATCTATTTATTAATCTAGTTATCTATACATCTCTTCATGTCTACTTTTTCCCAGAGACTCTGCTATCTATAGGTGACAAGATTCTTCTCAGAAAATACTGACACCACATTATTTGAATTATCTTTATTCTATTCTAATATCATATCCAAATAAACCATTCTTTGTAGTAATATATGTCTGAGGTATATTAGGGACTCCATACAGTTTAAGGAAGCTTTGGCCTTTGGCTTTTTCTGTACATTGTGTATTTTTTCACTTTCTCTAAGAAATGATTATAACTGGACCACTTTATTTTTTATACTTGGTCATAAATGCTTTTCCCTGCAACACATGCTGTGCACTTTTCCCTGACAGGCATTTCACTTCAGTTCTTCTGATTACTTTTTTTGATAATATATATGACTAGAAAGAGTGCATGAAGACCATCCTGGGCTTTGTATTTTATTTTCATTAATTCACAGAATGCTGCATTCTTTGGTTATTTTAAGACTCTTAAATCCTCTAACTAATCTTACCAGTAACATTTCATAATGTTAATAACTATTCCTAATGACTCATCTCACCCAGTAATGACCTGCACTCTGAGACTACTAGTGTGAGTCATTGTGGCAACATCACTAAAAATCTGCCCACTGTCTCACCAGCAATGACATCTGCTCTTCTGGTCAGGTTATTCCAAAGAGCTTAGTAACAGGGAGAGGCCAGGAATTGATTTTTGGATTCAATGGCCAGTCTCCTCTGATCAACTTCCAACTTTGAGGATGACAATGGGCTAAAATACCAGCTGGTACACACCTCTGCCAGTGTGCAGGACAGCACCCAAGTCTTCAGATGACCTGCATAAGTGATATGTGAGCACCCTTGCTGCTTGCTTCAGGAAACTGGAATTTAATCCTTGTCTGTGAGTTCATCTGGCTTATGTGTCAGGTCACTGTAGCCATTGTGGTCAGTCAACCGTTGGCTTTTCAGGGGCTTCCTTTGCTGTAGTTATTTGTAGGCAGATTTCCTTCTTATTGTTGATTATAAGAAAAATTTGTTAAATCAGAAATAGAAGCAATTTAACTGAACACTGTGGTTTCCTATGTGATCCAGGGATGTACCAAGCATTTTATCTATAAACTCTTGAAATATTCATGAACAATAAAATGATTATTTTGTAATGTAAAAGAAAATTCAATTAAAAATCATATAGCATCATTTAAATCTATAACTTCTAAAAATCTTTATTTTTATGTATACAGGTCACTGAGTGTATGCATACATATCACTTGACGTCAAGGTCTGTAAAGGCTAGAAGAATGAGTTGGAGCCTCTGGTACTGTGGTCACTAGAATTTGTGAATCATCATATGAGTCCTGGTAGTTGAATCTGGGTCCTCTGCAAGAGCAGAAAATGATCTTAATCATTGAACTCTCTCACTTGCTCCCTAAAATTATGTTATTTGGGGCAATCAAGAAGTTTCAGTGGATAAAGTTGCTTTATTCTAAGCCTGACAACCTGACTCTTATAGCTGGATCAATATGGTAGAAAGAAGAACAAACTCCTAAAAGTTGTCCTCCGATTTCCACATATGTGCCATACTATGTAGGCACTCACACTCACAAGCACACATACACTAGACAGACAGACAGATAGACAGACAGACAGACAGACAGACAGACAGACAGACAGAAATACGTAATGAAAATTTAATTTTATTATCTGGTTACTCTTAGTGCAATGGTTTTAACTATGGCATATGTAGATAAGCCAAACTAAATTTTCAACATTTCTAAGTAGTTATAATTAGCATTATGTCCCCAAAATATCAAACACACCTCACAAAATTTAAAATCTAAGCCAAGTTTAGTAGTTTACCTCTATGTGTTGAATACAATCACATTGTTTTATATCTGATCTGTAGAATATTTATCTTATTGCAAAGCTAAAATTGCATGATCATTTGTCAATAGCTCTCTAATACTCTCTCTACCTAACTACTAAAACTGAAAATTTTCTTGCTTGGGTATAGAGAGTAATAGGGTGATGTATATGAGTCTTACTAACCTCAACATCTCAGGGAATTACAAAAACACAACCAGTCTTTTGGTAGCTGGTTTACTCTAATTAACACATTGTGTTTATATTTGTTCTATGTTTTAACATACATATCTTTCTCTTTTAAGAGTATTTAGGTCAGTTGTGGTGGGGAACGCCGTTAGGATTTGCTGAAGGATGCAGAGGCAGGAGTTTTATGAGTTCGAGGCCAGCCTATGCTATACATGTTGGGGCTGGGGTTTAGCTCAGTGGTAGAGTGCTTGCCTAGCAAGCAGAAAATCCTGGGTTCAATCCTCAGCTATGGAAGAAAAACAAAAACAAAAACAAAAAAACAAAACCGAGTATTTAGTATTACATTGTGTATATCTACCAGAACTTTTAATAGCACTATAAATCAGTGTACAACTGAATTATACCAGCCTTTGGCTATTATAAACAATGCTTCTGTAAATGGGTAAACAAATTCCTCCTCAAGGTGGTAGACTTTCTGCTTCTCATGAGACTGCTGGTACATTTTTAGCGACATCATGCTGTTTTCCACAATCGTTCTTGCATTTTGTGTTCCCTTCTCTGAGTAAGGATACTAATTCCTCTGCATACTCACCAACTCTCAATCTCTGCTGTTTATAATACAGAGTCAAGTTTGAAGTGTTATCTGGTGTATTTGCATTTACCTACCAGCAATTATAAGCTTTCCATATAATTAGTCATTATTTTTTTTTAATCTTCTATGTGAAAATATGTTTTCAAGCCCTTTCTGTGTTTTAAATCAAGTTGTCCAGTCTTTTGTTGGAGAGTTGAAAGAGTTTGTTTTATACTGTGGATAGTGCCACACTCTTAGAAGTCTGATATATACATATTTCGCTCCTATCTCAAAGCTTTCCTTTAACTGTGTTTATTGAGCTCTTGAGTAACAGGTATTTCTATATAGAAAGACTTTTGATATCCAGTCTAGGCAGTCATTGCCAAATCCAGTGTTACAAGGTTTCCCTCTTGTGCCTTGTTCTTAGTCTGAGGCCTTTGATAGCCATCTTCTGTGTGTTCTGATGTTCCCGCTTCATGGTTCAGCAAGTAGATACCTAATTTTTTATAATTCTGCTGAGAAGTCTGTGTCTCTCATTGAATGGACTTAACACTCTGGTCATTTATTTAACCATGTATGTGATGATCTCTCTCTAGGTCTCATTCCAACCCTTATTCCAGTTACCATGAACTATTTCATTCCTAATTTCTTCCAGTTAATATGCATATCTATATACTAGTACCATTATTTTAGATTTGCAGTAAATTTTAAAATCAGAAAGATATTTTCAAATTTTTGCCTTTTAATAGTCTTTGAATTATTCAGAAAATAATTTGTAATAGGTCTTATTGTATACAGTCTAGAAATTTATCACTTTTGGTGGGAAGAAGGGATGTTTGTGTGCTGTGATGAACAGTAGGAGATCAGAAGAAAAGTGTAGGAATTGGTTCTCTTTATCATGTGGGTCCCTGGGGTTGAACTCATATTGTCATGCACAATGACAAGTGTCTTGTGCTGATTTGAATGAGAATAAATACTTAGTTCACAGCGGGTGGAACTATTTGGGAAATGTTAGGAGGTGTAACTTCCTTGAAGACAGGGTGTCATTGGGGAAGGGCTTTGAGGTTTCAAAAGCCCCTGCCAGTCCCAGTTTGATTTCTTTATGCTTCCTGCTTATAGATCAAATATAAGCTCTCAGCTACTGCTTCAGCAACTTGCCTACTTGCCTGGTTGTCATGCTCCATGCCATGATGATTATAAACTCACCCTCTGAACCTGTAAGCCTCAATAAACTCTTTCTTCTACAAGTTTCCTTTTTCTCTTCACAGAAATAGAAAAGTTACTAAGACAAAAGTTGATGATACTGGGAGTGGGATATTGCTGTGACAGACCTGAACATGCTGTTTGTTGGAAGAAGGTGGAAGACTATGGGAATTTGAAGTAGGAAATCTGTTAAATGCTATAATCAAGGCTTAACAGACCATGTCAGTAGAATCTTGGAAGGCAACACTTCTCAGAACAATATGGAATGTGAAAGCCCAGAGCAAGAGGTTTCAGAGAGGAATAATACGAACAAATACACTAGAGACAGACCATTCTTGTGAGATTTTGGTAAAAAAAAAAAAAAAAAAAAAAAAAGAAATTAAAAAGTGGCTGTTTTCTTCTCTTTTCCTAAAAATCTTCCTGAGGCTAAGTCAAGAAGGAGATGTCAGCGCAGTCTGGTATGGACTCTGTTGTGTGGTTATTAGTGATCACTTGTATGCAAGTCTACAATACAAAAGAGCAAGTGGAACAAAAAGAAATACATAATATTTGAGGAGAAAAAGAACATCAGGAAATTTCTTGTTGGAGTTATAACTAGTACTTAAGAAGTTAAGTACCATGATGCTCAGTGGAATAAAGGGAGTTGTGACTTTGGGATAAAACTCCACCCAGATAAGTTTCCATTTGTAAATAAATAAATAAATTCCCAAGGTAATTTCTGTACCTAAAACCAACTACAAAAAGAATGCTTATGCAAATGTAATTCTAGGAGAGGGGAATTTTTATGTTTTGGGCGGATAAACCAAATAGCAGACCACGCCAAGGTGATTCCACGTGAGAGAGTTTATTAAGCAGGGATGGGGTGGGGCGGCGAAGCGAGTAGAAGAGCAAAGGAGAGAGAAGGAGGAGAAGGAGAAAGAGAAGAGAAGAAGAGGGGGGAAGGGGGAAGAGAAGAAGAGAAGAGTGAGGAGGGATGAAGAGAGGAGGAGAAGAGAGCAAGGAGAGGGCGATCCCCTAATTTATACGGAGAATGACATCACAGCAATGAGGGTCTGAGCCAGGTGAGTTGTGGGATTGAGGGTCGTTGTCCTGGCAACGCAGGTCCAGGGTCACATGGTTGGGCCAGGCCTTGGAGTATCCTGGTGCTAACAGGAATCAAGCTTCATCCCAAGCAGGAAAATAGGTTTGAACCTGGTAGCATTGGCCATGTGGCTCTGACTTTAGAGTCATGAAGAATACAGAAATAAAGGGTTTGTGGAATATTGGTATCTGGTTAAGGATAGCTCTGAGAACAGGCATGTGGTAGGGGAGTTCCTGAACTGCAGGCCTGAGAGCCCATTGTATATATCTATGAAGGTGAAGCCTGGATTGTGTAGGAGACCCTAGCATGTTAGAAATTACACATCTAGGAGGTATCTTTCAATAAGAACTACATACAAGGACTGCACCCAGCCCAATAGAGAAGAGCATCCTGCAGTCAGGAGAGCTAGAAGGGAATAGCCATAGGAGTCCTTTGACATCAGACATGGATTTATAAGATTTGCAGTTTTCCTAGATGGCTTTTGTCTTGTTTTGGTCCAATAGTTTCTAAGTATGCCCCTATCCCTCCCTTTTGGAATGGCAAGTGTCATTGTATGCTGGAAGTATGTAATTTTCTTTTTGACATGATTTTGTAGGATGCTATATTTAAGAGATTGCTTTGTTGAGATGATGAAAAAAAAAAACATAGGGACTTTTAATGTGTGGATTAATGCACTTTTGCATTATGGTGTGGCTACAAGCCTATGCAAACTAGGAGGTTGAAAGTGCTGGTTTGAATGAGAATGGCCCACATGGACTGATGTATTTGAACACTTGGTCCCCAGTTTGGGGAAGTGTTCTGGAAGGAAATAGGAAGTATGGTCTTGTAGGAGGAGGTATATCACTGAAGAGGGTCCTTAAGATTTCAAAAACCCTCACCATTTCCAGAGAGCTTTTCTTCTATCTCCTTGTGGGTCAGATACAAACTCTCAGCTACTTCTCAAGCATCATGCCAATGATGTCCTTTCGCCTATATGCTTCTGACCATGCTGAGCATAGATTCAAATACACTGAAACTGCAAGCCCAATAAACTCTTTCTTCTGTATTTTGCCTTGGTTTGATGTCTCTTCACAACAATAGAAAAGTAACTAAGACATATGTCTATCCACTAAGCAATCTCACCAGCTCCCCATATATACTTTTAATATGCTGTTGAATGCTTTGTTCCCATTGTGTTAAGAACTTTTTACTGACAATATTATTGGAATTATGGATATACGGTTTTCTTTCCCAAAATGTCTTTGATTCTGGTGGCAGAATAGCACTAGCTTATTAGAATGAATTTAGAAGTATTCATTTCTTTTTTGCTGTTTGAGTATAATTAGAGTATGTCTGGTGTTGATTTTATTTTAAAGGTCTAGAATCATTTGCCAGTGAGACTCTGTAGGCCAATACTTTATTTGTTGGAAGATTATTCATAGATTCAATCTTCTTTCTCTGTTTACAGTTTGTCCTGAATCCACCATTGTATTTCTTGGAATATTCAATTTTTTGCCATAAGGATATTCACAGAATTCTTTTATAATACAATTTATATTTTGCAAACTAATTACAATATCCATTGCTTTTATCTAGTTTTATTTTCTGCTTTGACCCTTTTCTTGTAAGTTTTTAACACTACAATGAAGCAACTCTTTGTTGCAGTAAATTTCCAAGCCAAATAAACCTGGGCAGTGAAACACAACTCAATTAATATGAATACCAGCTGTGTGCCTAGATTGGGCAGATCTACCACTACACTACCACCTTCCCCTTATAACTGTGGTTTCTCCAGGCCAGGTGCTTCTACTCCACTTTACTTCTTCCTCCTTTTCCCTTGTCCTCTCTCTCTTTCCCCAAACCTTCAGCTCCACCTTCCTCTCTTTCTCTGTACAATCACCGGCTCTAGCCTTTAGTTATAATTAAGGTGGGAAGAAGGTTTACAGAAAATCACCTGAGTGCTGACTCCTTCTGTGTTCAAAGCCCCTCACAGGAGAACAGAATTAACATCAAATACAATTAGCTCCAGGGCTATCCACAACAACTCTTCATTTCATTTTCTTCAAGATTTACTTATTTTCTTAAACATTTACTTATTTGTATTTTATAAGTTTTGCCTGCATATATGTCTGTGCACCACTTGTGGACTTTGTGCCTGTAGAGACCAGTTGAGAGCCAGATTCCCTGGAATTATAGTTACAGGCACTTGTGAGTTGCCATGTGTGTTCTACAAGTTGAACCCTGATCATCTGGAAGGGCAAATAGTGTTCTTACATACTGAGACGTCTCTGCTACCTCTACCTCTTGGGTTTTTTTTTTGGGGGGAGGGGTTGTTTATTTGGTTTTGCTTAGTTTTTTCTGCATCTCACTGATCTGTGGTCTTATCTTTTTTAATTTACTTCTTTTAATGTGGGATCAGTTTGTTCTGACAAACTGGTGATGGATTTACTGGGCCTTTGTCATGTAATGTTGATTGGAATAAATTTATCTCAGCACTGCTTTGCATAGAAAGACAAAAGGAAGTTGTAATAATCATTGAAGGGTTGAAATGATATAAAATATCATTTCTTATCATAATCAGAAGAACCTAAAATGTAATGTCAAAAAAGAATAGGAAATTCCACAAATATGTCAGTCTTAATAACAAATCAAACTAAAAATCACAAAAGAAAGTATAACTTACCCTTCAACCATGCTATTGAACATTTAATATTCCAAGCACCTGACATTTATGTATTTCCATCCTTTACAACCCATATAAACATCCAACCCCTCATATTACCCCACTTTCTCTCAAATTCATAGCCTCCTCTTTAATTATTATTGATATATGTGTGAGTACTAATACAACCTGCTGAGTCCATTCAATTCTGTGCGTGCGCACATGTTTGTGAGTGTGTGTGTGTGTGTGTGTGTGTGTGTGAGGCTGACCATTTGGTAATGAATTGCCTATCCAGAGACTTGAATTGGAGAAAACTGATTCTCCTTCTTTTAGTGCCATTAATTTTCCAGAGTTCTTCATCTGGGCATAGAGTCCATTTAGTGATGCCAATATCCTCTTAGGTGTTTGTCCATCTACTGGGGTATGTTAAATCTATTAGGGACACACCTGTCATACTCTACATAGCTTTAGGGACTGATCTGACTGGAGCAGCAAGGGAATGAAAAGAGGACAGAGTCAAAGATACATGTTCAAAATGTCCGGGGTCAGGTAGCCATGTGCTGTGATGAACATCAACAATAGGGACTCAGAAAGTTTATTATATACATTATAACAGAGAAGTCAGATTTATGTATACAGCTGAATAAGAAGGCAAGTTCAGTTAGTCTAAGTAGGGGGTCTCTATAAGGGTACGTCTCAGGCAGTTAATATCTGGAAGGAGAATGCTGTGGTTGATAATTTTGACATACCCTGGTCGATCATGTGTAAACCCTTATGCTTGCAGCAAAGGAAGGCTTTGCTATGCCTCTAAATCTCACCTGGAACAAGTTGCATATCTGCGACATATGTACGGGGGTGCCTAGGTACAGTCCATGAATGCTCTTTGATTGGTGAATTAGTCTCTGGGAGCCCCCAAGAGTCCAGGGTAGTTAAGTATGTTTGTCTTCCAGTGGAGTTCCTATGTCATCTGAGGCCCTCATTCCTTTCTTCAACTCTTTCACAAGACTCTTGGAGCTCCATCTCATGTTTATGTGCCTCTGCATCTGTTTCAATCAGCTACTGGGTGGAGCCACTCAGAGGACAGTTATGCTAAGCTCCTGTCTCCAAGCATAACAGAGTAGTAATAGTGTCAGGAAGTGGTTCTTGCCATGAGATGGGTTCCAAGTGGGGCCAGGCATTGGTTGGCCATTCCCTCACTTTCTGCTCCATCTCTCCCTGCACCTCTTATAGGCAGGACAAATTTTGGGTCAAAGGTTTTTGTGGGTGGGTTGGTGTCTTCATCACTCTAGTGGGGGTCCTGCTTGGCTATAGAGTGTGGCCACTTCAGGTTCATATCCCCCACTGCTAGGAACCTCAGTTCATAATGACCTTGTTTTTTTTTTTTTTAATTTATTTATTATTATTTTCTTTATTTACATTTCAAATGCTATCCCTAAAGTTCCCTATACCCCACCCCCGCCCCTGCTCCCCTACCCACCCACTCCCACTACTTGGCCCTGGCCTTCCCCTGTGCTGGGTCATATAAAGTTTACAAGACCAAGGGGCCTNTCTTCCNAATGATGGCNGATTAGGCCANCTTCTGCTACATATGCAGCTAGAGACNCGAGNTCAGGGGNTACTGGTTAGTTCATATTGTTGTTGCACCTACAGGGTTGCAGCCCCCTACAACTCCTTGGATACTTTCTCTAGCTCCTCCATTGGGGGCCCTGTGTTCCATCCAATAGATGACTGTGAGCAATGACCTTGTTTTTAATAGCTGAATAGTATTCTATTATATAGATGAACCACATTTTCTTTATTCATTTTTTCCATTGAGGTACATCTGCATTGTTTGCAGTTTCTGACTATTATTAATAAAGCTGCTATGAACATAGTGGAGCATGTGTTCTTGTGGTATGGTAGAGCATCTTTTGTGTATATGCTCAGTAGTGGTATAGCAGGGTCTTGCGGTAAAACTATTTCCAATTTTCTGAGAAACTGACATATTGATTCTAGAATGTTTGTACAAGTTTGCACTCCCACCAGCAACAGAGGAGTATTCTCATTGCTCCACATCCTTGCCAGCATGTGCTATCACTTGAATTTTTGATCTTAGACATTCTGATGGGTGTAAGGTAGAGTTTCATAGACATTTGAATTTTCATATCTCTGGTGACTAGGGATGGTGAACATTTCTTTAAATGTTTCTCAACAACTAGAGATTCCTCTGTGGAGAATTTAACTATCCAAAATACATAAAGAACTAAAGAACTTAGACACCAATAAACCTAATAACCCAATTAAAAAAAGAGGTACAGAGTCTAAATTGTATGCTGCTGTTTTGTCCTATTAATGGTGTCCTTTGTCTTACAGAAACTTTTCAGTTTAATGAGGACTCACATTTTGTTCAAGAATTTCTCTCCTGTATCAATACATTAAAGGCTATTTCCCACTTTCTCTTTTATTAGATTTACTGTATCTGGTTTTATGTTGAGGTCTTTGATTCACTTGGACTTTTGTGCAGATTGATAACTATGGATCTATTTGCATTCTTCTACATGCAAACATCCAGTTAGATCAGCACCATTTGTTGAAGACACCCTCCCTTTTCCATTGTATGGTTTTGACTTTGTCAAAAAAAAAAAAAAAAAAAAAACCAAGTGTTCCTAGTTGTGCCAGTTTATTTCTGGGTCATTAATTCAATTCTGTTTATCTACCTGTCTGTTCAGTACCAATGCTATGCACTTTTTATTACTATTGTTCTGTAGTACAGCTTGCAATCAGGGATGGTGATTTCTTGAGAAGTTCTGTGACTGTATAAGATTGTTTTAGCTATTGTGGGTTTCTTCTTTTTCCATATGAAATTAAGAATCATTCTTTTAGGCTCTTTAAAGAATTGTGTTATAATTTTGATGGGAATTGCATTAAATCTGTAAATTCCTTTTGTTAAGATGACCATTTTTACTATGTTCATCTTACCGATCCATGAGCATGGGAGATTTTTGTCCATCTTCTAATATCTTCTTCAATTTCTTTCTTCTGGGACTTGAAGTTCTTGTAATAAAGGTCTTTAACTTGCTTGGTTAGAGTTACACCAATATGTTTTATATTATTTGTGGCTATTGTGTTGTGTTGTTTCCCTGATTTCTTTCTCAGTCAGTTTACCATTTGTATAAAGGAGCACTACTGATTTTTTTAAAGTTAATTTTGTGTCTAACCAGTTTACTGAAGGTGTTTATCAGCTATAGGAATTCTTTAGTAGAGTTTGGGGGTTAACTATGTATACTGTCATTTCCCTATGATTAGAGATACTTTGACTTCTTCATTTGCAATTTGTATCCTGTTGATTTTCTTTAGTTATTTTATTGCTCTAGCTAAATCTACAAGTGCTATATTGAAGAGATAAGCTGAGAATGGACTGCCTTGCCTTGTCCCTGACTTTAGTAGAATTCCTTTAACTTTCTCTCTATTTAATTTGATATTCCATAAAATGAGTTTGTCAATGTACCTTCTATTTTGATTTTGTGGAATAGTTTGAGGAGAATTGGCATTAGCTCTTCTTTGTGTAGAATTCTGTGCTAACACCATCTGGCTCTGGGCCTTTTTTGGTTGGGAGATTTTAATGACTGCTTTTATTTTCTTAGGACTTACAGATTATTCAAATAGTTTACCTCATCTTGATTTAACTTTGGTAAGTGGTTTCTATTTATAAAAAAAAACTCATTTAATTTAGATTTTTCAATTTTCTGAAGTACAGACTTTGGAAGTAAGAACTAATGATTTTTGAAATTCTTCAGTGTTGTTATATATCCCTTTTCATTTCCTGTTAATTTGGATATTGTCTTTCTGCCTTTTAACTAAAGGTTTGCTTATCTTGTTTGTCTTCTCAAAGAAGTGGCTCTTAGTTTTGTTGATTCTTTATATTGTTCTCTTTGTTTGTAATTGATTAATTTTAGCCCTGAGTTTGATTTTTTTTTTTTGGGGGGGGGTAGATGTGTTTGTTTCTCTTTTCTAGAGCTTTCATATGTACTTTTAAATCAAAGACCAGCCTTAGTTCATAGTGATCTGATAGGCATGAGATTATTTCAGTCTTTTTCTATCTGTTGAGGCCTGTTGTTTTTTTTTTTTNTTCGAGACAGGGTTTTTCTCTGTATAGCCCTGGCTGTCCTGGAACTCACTTTGTAGACCAGGCTGGCCTTGAACTCAGAAATCCGCCTGCCTCTGCCTCTGCCTCTGCCTCCCGAGTGCTGGGATTAAAGGTGTGTGCCACCACGCCTGGCTGATTCTTTTCTATTCCTCTTTTTGCTTCTTTTTTTCTAGAGTTTTCAGGTGTGTTTTAAGTTGTTAGTATGAGAGCTCTCCTATTTCTTTTTAGAGGCACATAATGCTATGAACTAAGTGCCTCTTAGTACTGCTTTCATTGTATTCCACAAGTCTGAGTATGCTGTGCCTTCATTTTCATTGAATTCTAGAAAGTCTTTAATGTCTTTATTTCTTCTCTGAACCAGTTGTCATTGAATAGAGAGTTATTTACTTTCTGTATGTTTGCAGGGTTTCTGCTATTTGTGTTGTTTCAATGATCAATTTTAATCCATGGTGATCTGCCAGTTTCATGACTTCTCTGTTTAGTTTCTGTTTCAGTGACCTGTCTATTGGTGAGAAAAGAGTGTTGAAGACTTCTACTATTAATGTGTGGAATTTAATGTAAGCTATAGTAATGCTTCTTTCATGAATGTGTGTGTCCTTGCATTTGGAGACTAGCTGTTCAGAATTGAGATGTCATCTTGGTGGATTTTTCTTTGATGAGCATGATGTGTCCTTTCCCGTCTCTTTGGATTAGTTCTCATTGACAGCCTATTTTAATAGGTATTAGAATGACTAATCCAGCTTTCTTTTTGGTTTAGTTTGCTTTTAAAACCCTTTCCCAGCCCTTCCCTCCTAACTAGTGGCTATCTTTGTTTTTGAGGTGCGTTTCTTGTATGCCACAGAATGATGGATCCTGTTTAAGCATCCACTCTGTTTAGATTATTTATTTATTTTATGTATATGAGTTTATAGTCACTCCCTTCAAACACATCAGAAGAGGGCATTGGATCCCATTACAAATGGTTAGGAGTCACCATGTGGTTGCTGGAAATTGAACTCAGAAGCTCTGGAAGAGCAGTCATTACTCTTAAGCCCTAAGCCATCTTTCCAGCTCCTAGCCTGTGTCCTTTTATTGATGAATTGAATCCACTGATGTTTAAGAGATATCAGTAACCAATGGTTGATAGTTCCTGTTATTTGAATGTTGGTGGTATTACTGTGTGGGGGTGGGGTGGGGGGAAATGTTTCTCTTCCTTTGGTTTTGCTGAGAAAGTATTAATTTCTTGTGTTTCCTTGGATGTAGTTATTTTCCTTGTGTTAGATTTTTTTTTTTCTGTTCTCCTCTGTATGGCTGAATTGGTAGAAAGATATTGACTAAACTTGGTTTTGCCATGATTTATGATCTTGATTTTCATTTACGGTGATTAAACATTTTGCTGTGTATAATAGTCTTGGCTGACATGTCTTCTCTCTTAGAGTCTTCAAAACATTGGTATAGGCTCTTTCGCTTTTAGAGTCTCTGTTAAGAAGTCAGGTGTAATTCTCATATGTCTGACTATATTTTACATGCGCTTTTTTCCCTTGCAGTTTTTTATATTCCTTTTTGTGCTGTACATTCGGTGTTTTGATTATTTTGTGGTGGGAAGAATTTCTTTTCTAGTCCAATCTATTTGGTGTTCTGTCAGCTTCCTGTATGTTTATATCCATCCCTTTCTTTAGCTCAGGGAAATTTTCTTCTATGATTTTGTTGAAGTTATTTCCTGGCCCTTAACTTCTTAAATCTGGAAATATTCTCCTTCTTCTATTCCTATCATTCTTAGGCTGAATCTTGTGATAGGGTCCCAAATTTCCTTGATGTTTTGTGCTAGAAACTTTTTTAGATTTATCGTTTTCTGTGACTGGTGTATTAATTTCTTCTATGGTATCTTCTACAGCTGAGATTCTATTTTCCATCTCTGTATTCTGTTGGTGAATAGTTCTGCTCTCTCAGGTTTTCCTATCTCCAGGGTTGCCTCTGTTTCTGTTTTCTCTATTGCTTTTATTTCCATTTTAGGTGTTAAACAGTTTTATTCACTTCCTTCACCGGTTTGATTGAATTTTCCTGTATTTCTTTATTTATATTTATTCATTACATATTCAAAGACCTCTGTCTGATTGTGTTGTCCTGTATTTCTTCACGGATTTATTTATTTTCTCTTTAAAGGTCTCTATCATCTTCATAGGATGTAATTTAAGGTCATCGTCTTGCTCTTCAAGTATGTTAGGATATCCAGGGCTTCCTGTAGTAGGGGAGCTGGGTTCTAATGGTGCCATCTTGCCCTGGCTTTTTAGTCACTTGGATGTCTCTGATGTTGGCTGGCCTGGTAGTCCCTGTTGGTAGCAGGCTTCTGAGAGTGCAGACAGTGGTGGTAGTCCTTAATGGCAGACCACCTCCTCTGGTTGTCTTCAGTGACAAAAGTCTTCTAGGGAAACAGGGAGCACTAATTATCTCAAGTGGCAGTAGGCCTCCAGGGAGGCAGGGTAAGCTGTGAGCTGGGGAGTCAAGTGTAGATCCAGGGTTGCAGTTAGAGGTGTGAGTCAAAAAAAAAAAAAAGTGCAAAACAGAGATAACATACCTCCTAGCTGATGGACTTACTGGGTTCCCAGCAAGCGGGCCATTGGAGAATCAGTAACTCACCTGGCTGTGCTAGGTGTCAGGGAGACTCCTGGGAATGAGACTGACCTGTGGCCTTTATTCATATATTATAGTGAGCTATGCTGTTTTATAAATTGTTCAAATTGCATGTGATTAGTTCTTAAACATATTTATAGAGAATACATTGTTCTTTGGAGCATACAACTCTAAATAAAGTTCAAGAATAAATTTAGATTTAAATGAATGAATTTTATTTTGCTTAAGTTATATATAGCAATGTGAATATGTAGTATCGGCATGTTTCACATACATTTAAACTTATATATATAAACTTGACAACATTGGGGTTGACAAGGTGAGTGGGTGGACTTTATGGACACTCCTGTGGAATTTATAGTGGGAAAATGATGACAAAGTCTCTTTCCTACTAATGATAGTAGACAGAGTTAGAGACATGAAGGAAACCTCAAGATCAAAGAGAAATTTATCTTAGTACTACTGTAGTAACATGCATTAAATTAAAACATGGACGTAGGGAGCAGGCATCTGAAAAGATTTCCAAATATTTCACTCTCCGCTAATAAACTCATCATTTGTCAAGACTCCAGCAGGCACTAACAAAGGGGAAAGAATGAGAGCACTGCCTAAGATCAGCTGAGGGAAAGTTCACATTGTAACACATTAGTTATAGAAGAAAAATTACATGATGAAAAATGTTTGTTTATGTATTTCTAAAGTCACAGATTTGTTTACAAGAGAACAACAAAAAAAGTGAAAAAACGAAATGACTTACTGGTGTCCTGATCATCTTCATTTAATCTGAGTGTGAAATCATCATCCTTCTAATAAATGTCCAATAGTGGACAAAAACCTTCAGTTCCCTAGACACTGGGTTTGTTTCTCTGTTTTATGATTGTGAGGAGTGATTGCCATTTCTAAGTTTTCACACTGACATTACTGTTAAAAAGACTAAGGGTCTTCTTACAGATACAATATACAGTATAAAGTCATAGGAAGCTCATATATATGTAAAAGAGGACAATAGCTCTAGGTGCCATGCACTGCTTGAAGGAAAAGATGGTGAAGGGATGTTAATCAGGATGATGCTAAGAGAAAAAAAAATGACCTTCTTGTCAAGAATGATTGTCAAGACTTTTTAAATTTGTAATGAAGGGGAAAAGGAAATTTTTCATTTCCTGAGGAGAACACAGAACATTTCTCAGGAGATTTCAGCACCTCAGAGAGCAGGGAGGGAAGGAAGCAGGAGGGGACAGAGCATCAAGCACTAGGGAGCCTTCTGAGCATGTGCTCCTCCTGCACCATTTGTCTGAAGTCTTCCTCACCCAGGTCAGCAGCAGTCCCCAGACTGCTGGCTACTGCCACAGCAGCCACTGCTGCCACCACTGCTGCCACAGCAGCCACCACTGCTACCACAGCAGCCACTGCTGCCACCACTGCTGCCACAGCAGCCACTGCTGCCACTGCTGCCACAGCAGCCACTGCTGCCACCACTGCCACAGCATCCAGAACTGCGGCGATGGCGACGAAGAGATCTGCGAGGTCTGTGATGGCTCAGGCAGCAGCCTCCACCCCCAGAACTACAGCAGCCCCCAGAGTTGCAGCAGCCCCCAGAGCTGGAGCCACAGCAGCCCCCAGAACCCAGGCTACAGCAGGAAGACACAGGGGGGCACTTGGGAGGACATTTGGGTAGGCATTTTGGAGGGCATTTTGGAGTCTGGCATTTGGGAGGGCATTTGGGGGTGCACTTGGGAGGGGGCTGGCACTGCTGCTGGCTCTGCTGACAGGACATCTCAGCTGTGGGTGTTCAGGAGCTGTAAGAGAGTCACACATATGTCAGTCACCAGACACTGTGGCCACCTGTCCCATCCTGCCCCACTCTGCTAAGAAGTATCACTGATATCATAGAAACACCATGTATAGTCATTCCATTAGTTCTCACATCCTGTTCATCATGTATTTAAACATCAGAAACACAAGCACATAAGATACTGTTACTTGAAATCCAGCAGCACTAAATCCATGTCTAGTGACATTTTAAAAGATCTTCTATTTTTAGTCCTCAGGCATATACTAGTACATATACTATTTCAGAGATGACTGATTATAAAGAACAATCATTAATTGAAGGTGATTTTAGTTTAAGGTCAGTATTTCAAGTGACCTTCTAGCACCCTTAGAAAATAAGCTCATCCTCTGACAAAAAATCAGTAAACCCTGTTTACACCTGACATGGGAACACTAGTTCCTGTTGTGAGGCTAGAGTTCAGATGTATCCAAATTACCACCTGCTCAAGCTAAGGGAGGCAAGGTCAGTGTCACCTTGGTAGTGTCCTCTTGATGAGAGAAGTATGTGAGCAGATCCCAGAAAAAGGGATCTCCTTCCCAAGACAAAGTGAGACCATGTTGACTTTCAGTGCTCTAGTTCTTCATTGTCAGAGAAGGGAAGCATTTTCTACAGAAGCACCACCTCCCCTCAGAAAAATAGTCCAGATTCACAGTTATCTGTGTCGAGCTTTGCATCCTAAGTTGTCCTAAAACACTGAAGATACTGTGGGCTCTATAGAGCCAGAATAACCAAGGCTTTCTAGTGCCTCTCAAACCAAAGCTATGGCTAGTGTCTGTCAAAGCCAGCATTGCCTCATACCTCAGATGTTACTATATTTTATGATCCATCAATTCCAGCCACAAGGTCTAGGGATCTTTTCCACTCTCTTGTCCAGCTCTAGTCTAGCTTTACTCTGAAAGCCTTTGCTCTTAATTCCAGTGGAGACTTACCAAAATCAGGAGTAGCACAAGATCTGTGGGTATCTCACCCAGTGACTGGATGGTAGGGCCCTCTCCATCAGTCCTTTAATTCTGACCCTGGGCTCTGTCCCAACCTGTGAGACAGTAGCTGGGGATGGGGTGCCCTTCCTACTGACAGCCACATGGTTTTGTGACTTATCATGACAAGATATTCCTCATCAGCCTTATTCTTTGTGAGCAAGGCAAGCTGCACCAATATTAGAGCATGACTTAGGCATGAGATAAGGAAGTGGATTGATAGATCCTTAATTCCTACAGAGTATCTGCATTAGGAACCGCTGATTTCATCATCATCATCCTTTTCTGATGGTTCTTATTGTGATATGTGCAACTGGTAGCCCATGCTAAGCTAAAAAAATGTTGAAATTTTTTGTATGCCTGCTCTGTCCATGTACTTTCACAGCTGTGCCTATCTGGGTCTACTTTAGACATCTACAGCAGTAAAACCCTGCATGATGGATCTGGCTCAGCACCAAAACATGTTTATGTGCCATTCTGAAAGATTATTGAGCTAGTATGATTTCCCATTTAAACTATTTCCATGGAACATTCAGGAGAATGTGTATGCGGATATGTGAAAGTCAGTGATATCCAGTCGAGACATGGATAAAAATGTCTCACAGAAAAAGAACATTCTCTTATATGGCTTCCAAGAGTTATATGTGCAAACTTCTAAATATGTATTGGGTAATATGCTCTTTGAACACATCAATTGAGAGGTAGATTATAAGTGGAGAATAAACACTGTTCTTGAAGAACATCTGAGATTGATTCCTAACACCTAAGTGGGGCAGCTCAGGACCAACTGTAAGTCTAGATTCAGGGCATTTAACACCCTCTTCTTAACTGCAATGGTACAATCACACACACAAACATGAAGACATAAACACACAGGGGTATACACACTGACCAAATAAATCAAACACACACACACACACACACATAAACATAAAATTAAAATATAAAATATTTGCTTCCAAAACAATAATTGAATGGAGCTGACTCAGATACAGACAGCCACAGTCAAATAGTGAATGGAAACTGGGGACTCATGAAAAGAATAGGAAGAAGGATAGCAGGTCACCAGGGGAATAGGAAATACACAGGAAGACTGACAGAATCGAATAACCTGGACCCTTGGAGCTCTCAGAGACTGAACCATCAACAAAAGAAATACATGGACTGGACCAAGGCCTTCCTGCAGATATGTAGCAGATGTCCAGCTTGGTCTCCATGTGGGTCCTGAACAGCTGAAACAGGGGGTATCCCAAATGCTCTTGCCTGAGTGCAGGATATGTTCTTCTATCTGTGCTGCTTTTTAAGGCCTCAGTGGGGGAGGAGGAGCCTAGCACTGCAGAGACTTGAAGTGCTGGGGGGGGGACACACAGTGGCCCCCAACCACTAAAGAGAGAAGTGTAAGAAAAATGGAGAAAGGATAGTGTGGGGACTGAAAGGAAGGGTCAGTGAGCAGAATGTAAAGTAAATGAGTGAAAAAATAGACATTATAATTTTAAAAATGAAGATGGAGATATTGAATAAATAATGTGTGTATGAAAAGTTCCCAAAGAAACCCAAAATTCTGTAAACTAAGATGCCTTAATAATTATAAAGCATTGGTTATTGCCACAGAGAATATGTTTTCTTATTTTTGTGTGTTTGTTCTCATTTGTGTTAGAAAATATTTTTATATTAAACTTTTCATGAATTTACATCTAATCCTCTTTTAGGAATATTCTATACTCGTCTTTAATTTTTCAATATTGCTGTATCTATAGAAGCCACCACATATCACTCATAGAAACTGAATGTGATTACTGGTAATGTCAGATGGCACATTACTAAGATGAAAGTTAGAAAAGGGGTTCATATGATATATAGAAAATGATGTTGATCATCAGTCTACTCCTGCATATGAGACAAAAGAGCTAATGTGTGATATGCTCTCCCAAGAAGAACTACAACTACAACTCATTAACAAAGACTTGTTCAGGACTGTATGTCACTTAAGAGAAATAAAGATCTTTTTTACATCTTTCTTTTATGCTACTTCATCTGAAATATTTTTTACCTACTGTCAAATTTGTTCTTAGGTGAATGATATGATTTTTGGATCTTTGTTCATGATTTTCCATAAAATGTATATTAGAATGTTAGGTTGCTTAAAATGTAGCTTTTTTCTTTTAATATATGTTTAACATAATCAAAATGAGTTCCTTAAACTTGTTTGGGATTTCAATTCTTTTCTTATAATCCCTAGTTGAAAACATTCACCCTGTAGACATTGGTGATGTATAAGCCTCTGTCTAGCATCTTCATTGATGTCTATGCTGAGGAACAGACATTCCTAAAGACTTGCATCACCCTAAAGGAACTTAACCTCTGAGACAGAGTGAGGTATGTGTGGTCACATTACCTTGAAGAGTTATTCACTGTCTCAACTGGGTTGACTTTATTCTCTTGCTCAGGTTATTATAATAGCTTTAGTTACTGGGAGAGGTCAGGAGCTGATCCCTGATTTACCCAGTGGTAGTTATGCCAGGCTCACCTTGGGATTTTTAGGATGATGTGGCTGAGATGGCAGCTAGTCCACATATACACTGGGCAAGACAACACCCAGGCCCAAAACTGACCTGGCTGAGTATAGTCATGAGTGAGTAGCATGCTTGCTGGAAGAAGACTAGAATCTAGCCTAGAGTATGATCTCTGAAGACGTAAACCTCAAGCCAGTGTGAATATCATGGCTCGTAAACTGTGGATAGTTTGAGGGTTTTAGTTATCAAGTGTGTTTTGAGAGACACAAGGAGCATCAAGACTAAGAAACCCAAGGTTGCAGTTGTAGCATAGCTTGTGGTTATCCAACTGCTTTCTAATTACAAGGAGAAGGAAAGCATGCCTGGTATTGAAACCTAGACAACTATCCAGAGTCAATGAGATCATAAATCTTTGAGGAAAATCTACCACAATCACATTACTTCAGTAGCATAATCCCCAACTGCACTCTAAATATCTGCCCCTGTACCCCAGATAAAAGTGTAGTTCTCACCACCCATTAAGCAAAACTCTCTTCTAAACAGAGGCCCTTAAAGAAAACAATATCAATTCAAAATACTGATTGAGAGGTGCAGTCCCAAAAGTTATATCTGTATATCAACTTAAGAAACTGAGGTTCAACTGTCATGGAACAACAAGTGAAAAATTTGTAAGGGCTAGATCAGGGAGTCTGCTGTGAGAATGTGTCTTTCAGTAATATTATAGGCTATATAGTTGAACAATAAAAACAACAATAAACATTAAAAAGTGAACAGAGGAAAGCCCTTGATGCTTCAACTCTACTGAAATGATTACAGGCAACTAATAAATCCTAAGAGCAGAAAAAATATTCTTCCCTGGTAAAAAGCACATCAATCAGTTATCCAGTTCCAAATAGCTATCTGTAAAATGTACATACAAATAACTTTATAATGGCTGAGAGGAACAACAATTACAGGAAAGAAAAGATATCAAGAATTTGAAAAGGGTCAAGCGGTATGTGGCAGAGTCTGCAGTGATAAATATAAATAGGAAGACTATGTAGATGCCTTTTAATCTCACAATAAAAAAATCAAAAAGCCTACTATGTCACATGTTATTTTTAAAATTACCAGAAAACTACATAAAGACACAGGAAAAAAGAACTGTAAAACAATTTCCATGATGAGCTCAGAGACCAACATCCTGTTTCTAAAAATAACACATAAAGCACATATTTCTTAGTAGGTATTATTCCTCCAAGGTTGGTTACCATCATATGTCTATCTCACTATTATACTAATGAACTGATAATGCCATACCTGCCATGACTGTAGCTCTCTCAATTCACAGTTGGTTAATACTTTTGAAGAATTTTTATCCCACCTACCAGAAATTAGCATAGCATGTTTTTAGACTACTAAAGGTAACCAGCATGTTGTAAAAGCCCTCATTAGTACCAAGGTGTTTCCCTATGTACTGTGACTTAAATGGTATTAATCCTGTTAGTATGTAACATCAAAAGGGTCTTAATCATCAACCTCTAGTGTACAACCCAAAACAACCATAATAGTTTGTTTTTTTCCTTATATCTTGAAAATGTGGTGAATATCTTGCTTAGTTGTAGACTGATACTACACTATACTATATTTCAGAGAACCATTAAACCCTGGTGGTAGTAATGCACACATATACATATTTCCACATGGCATTATTAAGCATCTATTGTGTTAGATTTTTTTCTACCTAACCCTCACTGCTCTCTCCTCCTACCTCTGTTCTTTTGAATTTAGAAGAAGATATAGCAGGTGATTCTGAAGAAATTAGTAGGAGGAATAAAGTGTGAATATCATCAAACTCCAGGAAATCTATGGGAAAAATAATAATCAAGTACTAAAAGTTATATTAAAATATTCAAAAGAAGTACATTAAAACAGTAGTACCATCACGGTTGGTTTCATTACATGGATGCAAGGATTCTGAGAAAATTCCTAAACTGTAAATGCAATAGAGTATATGAACAGACTTTGGCACAGGGTTGTAATACTCATTTTCAATGGGGCTAAAAGGGCTACAGAAAAATGAAACATTTTAATTGGCCCCCACCATGAAGAATCTAGAAAGAGAGGATGTATTATTGAACATTAATGAATAAGGTAAAAATGAAGTTATTTCATTAAAACTTGAGAATAAAACAAGGGTGTTCAATTTCTCTACTCTTAAATATTTAGCTGGAAGCCAGAGAGAGAGAGAGAGAGAGAGAGAGAGAGAGAGAGAGAGAGAGAGANGCTTTCTCAGCTACAAGACTTCCTGGAGCCTTTATGTGCAATGAGAATTGAATTTCAGAGAGAGAGAGAGAGAGAGAGAGAGAGAGAGAGAGAGACAGAGACAGAGACAGAGACAGAGACAGAGACAGACAGAGACAGACAGAGAGACTGTTGAAATGTCCTAAAAATGACCCTAGAAAATTTGGTACACAATGTTTTACAAATTTGGTATTCTACATTCAGTAACAGCGTTATGATAAGGGAAGACTCAATATAGTGTCAAAGAACTCTGGAAACATCCTTTTTTCCATTGTAAAACCTAAAAACAAAACAAAACAAAACAGGAATACCATGAAATAAAATCAAGGAGGCAAAAGAGTTCTCCAGTGATAGTTTATGACACTGAATGTTTATGACATTGCAGATAACTGAAGTATCACAATACGTATTTTCAAATTATATCCCAGAACAAAATTATTATACTAAACAGCATAAACTGCTGTAAACTGCCAGAAAATAATGTGTATACCACTAAAGCAAGCTTCAAAACACTGAGATCAATCTGCACAAAAACAGACATGCAATCATTATGGAAGTGTCAATGACACGCTTTACAGAGGAGAGTGTGTCTTCAGTTACTAGGAATAAGAAACCTAAAAATCCTCATAGACAAGAGAAAAACCACACCTGTTTCACTTACACTACAAAAAACAAACAAACAAACAAACAAACCTCTCATGACAACTACTGAAGGCAACAACAGAGAAAAATGCTTCAAGGTATATAAATACTCAAGGTCTTTCTAAAAACAAACTTCATTCTTAGAAAAAGGAATGATAAAGAATGAGGTTAACTTCAAAGTGTATTCTATGCAAACGTAACAAGCAGGAAAGAGGCAGTGAAGACAATGGAAGAAAACTGTGGTTTAGTATATATTTGGTAGGGACTTAGTGCCTCGACTATAAAAAGAAGTAAAAGGTTACCATGAAGTCATGCAACTAATAAAAAGGAAACTGAACAACCAGTACTCAAAAAAAAAAAAAAAAAATAACCAGCAATATATGGAAAATGTTTACTGCGTTTAGCCAGCAGGAACATGGAAAAGAAACTGATGCTCAGATACCAGCTTACAGAAATCATCATGGTCACTATCAGGAAAATCAATGGTAAGAAATGCTGATAAAGATGGTGGAGAAAAAGAACCTCAAAACTCAAACAAGTATTGCCTTTGGATCTAGCTACACCAATTCCAGGTATACACCAAAAACATCAGAGTCACCATACCACAGTGACACCTACAGACTGATATGTGTCACTGCTTTATTCATAACAGCCAGGAAACAGAACCAACCCCCCACCCCTCAAAGAAAGGAAGGAAGAAAGAAAGAAAGAAGGAAGGAAGGAAGGAAGGAAGGAAGGAAGGAAGGAAGGAAGGAAAGAAAGAAAGAAAGAAAGAAAATGAAAAATG
>NC_034593.1:83051180-83064468 GCF_900095145.1 Mus pahari
GGAAGGAAGGAAGGAAGGAAAGAAGGAAAGAAAGAAAGAAAGAAAGAAAGAAAGAAAGAAAGAAAGAAAGAAAGAAAGAAAGAAAGAAAGAAAGAAAATGAAAAATGTGCTATGCTTATACAAAGGAATCATATACTTTCACTTGCTTGGTTAGAGTTACACTAAGATATTTTTATTTTATTTGTGGCTTTTGTGACTGGCAGTTGTTTTTCTCTCCTAATTTCTTTCTCAACTCTTTCATCATTTGTTTAAGGGAGAGCTATTGGTTTCTTTGAGTTCATTTTATATCCAGACACTTTGCTGGAGCTATTTATCACCTGTAGAAGTTCTTTGGTAGACTTTTTGCAGTCACATATGTATACTATCATCTCACCTGCAAAGAGTGATTTACTTCTTCTTTTTCCAGTTTGTATCCCCTGATCTACACGTGTTGTCTCATTGCTCTAGCTAGAACTTGAAGTACTGTACTGAATAGATAGGGAGGTAGTGGGCACCCTTGTTTTGTCCCTGATTTTAGTGAGAATGTTTCAAGTTTCTCTCCATTTTATTTTATTTTGGCTATTTGCTTGGTGTATATTGCTTTTATTATGTTTAGGCATGCGCCTTGACTCCCTGATCTCTCCAAAACTTTTAACATGAAGGGGTGCTGGATGTTCTCAAAGTCTTTTCAATAGCTAATGAGATGATCATATGGTTTTTGTTCTTTCAGTTCTTTATATAATGGATTCCACAAGAAACTTATATCGCTGGAGAAGGAAACTGAAGAAGGTATCAGAAGATGGGTATATCTCCCATGCTTATGGATTGGTAGGATTAATTAGAGAAAATGTTCATCTTAGTCAAATCAACCTATAGGTTCAATGCGATTTCCATCAAAAATTTAATAAACTTTTTACAGACCTTGAAAGATCAATTCTCAACTTCATATGGAAAAAAAAACAAGAGAAAAGTAGACACTGGGGGCTGATAGGGTGAGTGACTGCACTGTAAAGACCCTGTGGGTAGAAGTGACAGGGGGAAATGGTGATAAAGTCTCTCATGCTAGGAGCCTGCCAACCTGGAATGGGCCTGAAGTAGGACAGTGTTGGAGGGAAGTAACTTTAAAGACTCAGGCTCCAGACTTAGTTTTGTTTTTGTTTTTGTTTTTGTTTTTAACAACGATAAATCCTTTATTTGTAAGGTTTTTACATGTGACATTCTTTTTTTTTTATTAGATATTTTCTTCATTTACGTTTCAAATGTTATCCCCTTTCCTAGATCCCCCACCCTGAAAATCCCCTATCCTCTCCCCCTCACTCCCCCTCTTGCCCCCCTCCACGCTTCCCAATCCATCCACTCACACTTCCTGGCCCAGGCAATCCCCTATACTGGGGCATAGAACCTTCTCAGGACCAAGGGCCTCTCCTCCCATTGATGACCAACTAGGCCATGCAGCTGGAGCCATGAGTTTCTCCATGTGTTTTCTTTGATTGGTGGTTTAGTCCCAGGGAGCTCTAGGATTACTGGTTAGTTCATATTGTTGTTCCTCCTAGGGGGTTGCAAACCCCTTCAGCTCCTTGGGTACTTTCTCTATCTCCTTAATTGGGGACCCTGTGCTCTATCTAATGGATGACTGTGAGCATCCACTTCTGTATTGGTCAGGCACTGGCAGAGCCTCTCAGGGGACAGCTATATCAGTTTCCAATCAGCAAGCTCTTGTTGGCATCTGCAATAGTGTTTGGGTTTGGTAGTTGTTTATTGGATGGATTCCCAGGTGGGGCAGTTTCTGGATGGCCATGCCTTCAGTCTCTGCTCTGAACTTTGTCTCTGTAACTCCTTCCATTGGTATTTTGTTCCCCATTCTAAGAAGGGTCAAAGTATCCACACTTTGGTCTTCCTTCTTCTTGAGTTTCATGTGTCTTGCAAATTGTATCTTGAATATTCTGAACTTCTGGGCTAATAACTATTTATCAGTGAGTGCATATCATGTGTGCTCTTTTGTGGTTGGGTTACCTCACTTAGGATGATATCCTCCAGATCCATCCATTTGTCTAAGAATTTCATGAATTCATTGTTTTTAATAGCTGAGTAGTACTCCATTGTATAAATATACCACATTTTCTGTATCCATTCCTCTGTTGAAGGACATCTGGGTTCTTTCCAGCTTCTGGCTATTATAAATAAGGCTGCTATGAACATAGGGGAGCATGTGTCCTTATTACAAGTTGGAACATCTTCTGGGTATATGCCCAGAAGTGGTATTGCTGGATCTTCCGGACTTAGTTTTAAAGACTTATGGTCTAAAGATTTCTAGCTCTCTAACTATGTTAAATGCTTGCTGATAACTTCTAAAAGATTCTAAAAACTTTCTTGCTAATTCTATGGTTAAAAATCACTGGCTTCTTTTCTCTTTAACTCTGTGCATTATTAAGCATTAAAGCTCTCTGTGCTTAATTGAATTCTTTATGATTAAATAAGTGCTAGGGAAACTTAACTTTTTCTTACTGCTCTGTGCAAAGAACTTAACTCTTGTTATTCTGTGCTTCATTAAGTGCTAAAAACTTAACTCTTACTGTTCTGTGCTTCATTAAGCGCTAAGAACTTAACGCTTTATTGACTCTTTATTACCTGTGCCTTCATAAGCCTTAAATCTGGTGATTAACTCATGCTGCTTAGCAGCAGAGAATTAAATAAAAGGATTTATTGCTGGTTCTCCTTTCTCTGGTGAATCAGACAGAAGCATCTCTGGCTAAGCTGGTTAAATCTTTGTGAACCAGAGAGGAAGGAAAGGGAAAGAATTAAGATGCTTTATAAAAAAAATATACATTCATATACATTCAGAGATTCATACAGCCTCACTCTAGCCAGGCCCAACTGTCTGTCACAATCCGTTCCACAAGTATTCATGCATGCTTATATATATATATATACACATATATCTACACACAAACATATAAACAAACAGATGGACAGACAGATGGGTTGATGGAACAAAGTTCCCCTAACCATTCAACTAATAACTTTACTTCTTTCTGTTGGTCTTTTTATACATTCTTATGCAAAAGTTTCTTTAGAAAATTACCTTAGAAATCAGATGTTACATAAAAGGGGAGTTACAGAAGGATTTTGTATCAAGTTCAAATCAGTGTTTCATTATATTATGCTCATTATAAGTTCAAAGGAACAGGTTTTTTTTTCATGGTCTTGTCTTATAACACACCCATGAATTTATCCTTGGACCTAAATTTTTTCCTTGAACACAAATTTGTCTCCAGTTTATTTCTTTTTTTAGTGTAATTATGAAGCTCACTGTATTTCTTATAAGGTTGCCTTTACTTACTATTATGAGGAGTGGGCATATTCTATCCTTGATTCTGATTTTATTAAATCCTTCTAACAAGGCAACTAAGACAATCTCTAAAATCTTTCTTCCGAAAGTTATTTGAATCAAATCAAGAATTCTATAGAATGATTTTCTATTTGTCTATATAGCATCACTACAAGATAGTACATCTCTGTAGGTCTGTTCAAAGGGGTGGGTCAACAT
The DNA here is from genome assembly GCF_900095145.1 of Mus pahari. Lineage (NCBI taxonomy): Eukaryota > Metazoa > Chordata > Mammalia > Rodentia > Muridae > Mus > Mus pahari. The sequence goes on from NC_034593.1 coordinate 83,054,707, forward strand.
CTAGTGTTTGTCATATGTTTAATTATAAGAGGAAATGCATATTAGTAGCAGGAATTTTTCTGCTATTCAAAAGGGGTGGGTCAATATCTTGTGTTTGTCATATATTTAATTATAAGAGGAAATGCATATTAATAGCAGGAATTTTTCTTCAAATTTAAGCTCTTCAGCCTTTCCTAAAGAAGCGAATCTGTTGTAGATTTACAGACCAGTTAGGAAAATGACCTGCTAGTTTTAGACTTTCCTAGATGGCTTTTGGCACTCTGTCCTACTAATGACAGAAGACAGAAGAGTTGCAGACCTGAAGGAAACCACAAGATCAAAGACAAATTTGTCCTATTACAACTACAGTTACTTTTATTAAATTAAAACACAGAAGTAGGAAGCAGGCATATACAAACATTTCCAAACATTTCTCTCTCTGTTAATGAACTCCTCATCTATGAATATTTCAGCAGGCACTAACAGGGGAAGGAGTGAGAGCATTGCCAATGGTCAGCTGGCCAGAAGTTCCCACACCACACCATCAGTTACAGCAGCAAAATGACTTGAAGAAAAATGTTACTTTCTGCATCTTAGGTCACAACTTTATTTACAAGACAGCAACAAAAACTAAGTGCAAAAAGAAATGACTGAATGGTGTCCTGCTTGTTCTCATTGCTTCTAATGTGGAATCATTGCCCTTCTAATAAGTGTCTAATAGTAGACATATAACTTCAACTCCATTGACATTTCGTTTGTCTCTCTGCTTTATAATTGTAGGAGTGATTGCTGTTTCTAAAGTTCTCACATCAACTTTACTGTTAAGAAATCAAGAAAGGTCTTACACACACAGTATCACAGTTGGTGTAAAGTAATAGGAAGCACATACATAGCTAAGGGATGACAGTAGCTCTAGGTGCAGTGCTCCTTTAGCAGGAAAAGATGACCAAGGGATAGGAATCAGGATGATACCGAGAAAAAAGAAAAACAATGTTCACTTCAGGGATGGTTGTCCATGCTTATTTTTAATTCTTAACAAATATGCAAAGGGGCAATGTTATCCCCCGAACAGAACGCAGAACATTTCCCAGGAGATTCCAGCATTTCAGAAGGCAGGGCAAGGAGGGAAGAAGGAGGAGAGAGCATCAGGCAGGGAAAAGGAGGGAAACAGTAGGAGAGAGAATCAGGCATTGGTGAGGCTTCTGAGCATGTGCTCCTCCTGCAGCATTTGTCTGAAGTCCTCCTCACCCAGGTCAGCAGCAGTCCCCAGACTGCTGACTACTGCCACAGCAGCCACTGCTGCCACCACTGCTACAGCATCCAGAACTGTGACGATGGCGTCGAAGAGATCTGCGAGGTCTATGGTGGCTCAGGCAGCAGCCTCCACCCCCAGAACTACAGCAGCCNCCAGAGCTGCAGCAGCCCCCAGAGCTAGAGCCACAGCAGCTCCCAGAACCCAGGCTACAGCAGGAAGACACAGGGGGGCATTTTGGAGGGCATTTTGGAGTCTGGCATTTGGGAGGGCACTTGGGGGTGCACTTGGGAGGGGGCTGGCACTGCTGCTGGCTCTGCTGACAGGACATCTCAGCTGTGGGTGTTCAGGAGCTGTAAGAGAGTCACACATATGTCAGTCACCAGACACTGTGACCACCTGTCCCATCCTGCCCCACTCTGCTAAGAAGTATCACTGATATCATAGAAACACCATGTATAGTCATTCCATTAATTCTCACATCCTGTTCTTCCTGTCTTTAATCAGAAACACAAGCACATAAGATACTGTTACTTGAAATCCAGCAGCACTAAATCCATGTCTAGTGACATTTTAAAAGATCTTCTATTCTTAGTCCTCAGGCATATACCAGTACATATACTATTTCAGAGATGACTGATTATAAAGAACAATCATTAATTGAAGGTGATTTTAGTTTAAGGTCAGTATTTCAAGTGACCTTCTAGCACCCTTAGAAAATAAGCTCATCCTCTGACAAAATATCAGTAAACCCTGTTCACACCTGACATGGGAACACTAGTTCCTGTTGTGAGGCTAGAGTTCAGATGTATCCAAATTACCACCTGCTCAAGCTAAGGGAGGCAAGGTCAGTGTCACTTTTGTAGTGTCTTCTTGATGCGAGAAGTATGTGAGCAGATCCCAGAAAAAGGGATCTCCTTCCCAAGACAAAGTGAGACCATGTTGACTTTCAGTGCTCTAGTTCTTCATTGGCCGGGGAGGGAAGAAATTCCTTCAGAAGTCATCTTTCCCTAGAAACCTGTCTAAACACAGTTCTCTGTGCTTGAAAGTCCCATCCTAAGCAGTTAAATACACTGAATGTTTTTTCCATTTCCAGAATACCTAAATCTTCCCAGTGTTTCTCAAAATCAAGGCTGTGGCATGCCTGCCCCAAACCTGCCATTGCCTTGTCCCTCACATCTCAACATATTTTATGATATGTAATTATGGTTTCAAGGCTTCCCAGTCTCTTGTTCAGTTCTAGTCAGTCTGCCCTCTGAAGTCTCTGCTCTTACCTCCTGTGGACACTTACCAAGACTATGGACAGCACGAGATCGGTGTTAATGGAGTGGATGGAAGTGCTCTGTGCCTCAGTCCTTTTATTCTGATCCCAGTGTCTGTCACAGCCTGTGAGATAATGGCTAGACATCAGACACCATGCATCCTGACACCCACATGATTTTTTTTTTTTACTGATGTCTAAGAGATATTAGTCACAAGCTTTCCTCCTTGATGTCAAAGCCTGCTGCATCTATCTTAGAGCATGACTGAAGCATGAACTGGGGAATTAGATTCCTAGATCCTTAATGCTGTCATTCCTACAGACTACTCACATTAGGTAGCAGCCTTTTTCTCCATCATACAACTTTTCTGCTGGAATTTACTATGATGTGTGCAACTTGTAGCCCACATTGAAGTAAGAAAACCTAGATATTTCTTGTATGTCTGCTTCCACACATGTACTTTGCCAGATGTGCCTACGTTGGTACACTTTAGACATCTACAGCAGTAAAATTCTGCATGATGCATCTGACTCAGCATCAAGACATTTTTAGATGTGGTTCTCAACGGCTATTTAGCCTGTGCCATTTTCCATTTAATTTATTACCATGGAATATTAAGGAGAATGTAGATGGGAATATATGTAAATCAATGTAATTTCAAGACCCAGATAAAGATGTCTCACAGAAATAGAGCATTCTGTTTTATGGTTTCCAATAGACGTATGTGCAAAGTGCTAAGTGTGGGGTGAGAAATATGCTATTGAAACAAAGCATTTGAAAAATTGCTCATCAGTGAAGAATGCATATTGGGCTAGCACATACACACATACAGATAAAAAACAGACAGACACATACAATACACAGAGATGTAGACACAGACACACAAAGACATACAGAGAGACTTAAACACACATAAACATACAATCAGAAAATAAGAATATTATCTTTTAAAAGAAAATTAAATGAAGATGGAGATATTCAACAAACAACATGTTTTAAAATATCTCACAGAAAAATAAAATATTTCAAATATAATATGTATTAATTACATAATTACCAGAGAGACTAGATATCCTTATCTCTGTAGCTTTCTTTTGTCTTGCTAAATATTTTTATATTAGATATTTTATGAATTTACATCTAAGCATCTTATAGGAATATGCTACTCTTATCTTTAATATTTCAGTATTTGTGGATATTCTGGGGAGACCAGGATATCTCTCTCATGGAAATTGCATGCTATTACTTGTGAGGTCATGCATGGTACATTAGTAAGAAAAAAAATTAGGAAAAAGGTTCACATTGTGTCGAGGGAATGATGTTGTTCACCTATAAGAAACACAGCAACAGACCATATGCTGTGAGGTATTGTCAGACAAAACAGCTAATTCGCAATATCCATGAATGAAAGGAGGAAGGTTATGCTAAAAGGAATCACTCATTAATATTTGAGATGGATGTCATTCTGTCATTGTTAGATCTGTTTCCTCTGTATGTCTCTGATTTATTTGTACTATATATGTCCTTAAGCAATATATAAACATAATATGTTGAATTTTGTTTTCTTTTCAGGATTTAATAGGAATAGTTGTGAATAGTTATAGAATGATATGATTGTAATAAGTCATGCTTTGATATCACTATGTATCTAAAATATGGCAGTGATAAGAATCAAAGAAAAGGTAAACTAAATGCTAATGAATTCTGAGTTCCCAGGTCTTGGGAATAACACGAGCCTCCTGTACATGAGATTGACAAGCACAAATAAAATACAGCGGAGAAACATGAGCATTTATAAATGTGTAGAATATTTCCTATAGAGATGCATTATCCTCTATGTCCTATAGTCTGTATTCATCTGTCTATCATCTGTCTTCATGTCTGAATATCATAATGACTTAAAAACTACATCTAATAGTTACACATACCCAATGTTCTAACTCAAAACAGTTCCCCTAAAGCCCCTTGATCATTGATTTATTATGCTGCAGCATCAGACGCAATAAAAGACCCTAGCACTCAAAAGTATAACTATCACAGAGTCATTAGCAAAGACTTGTTCAAGGCTGTAAATCACTCAACAGAAGTCAAGACCCTTATGACATGACTCTTTGGTGCTATGTGAATTCACCTAAAGCATTTTTGCATTTGTTCTAGAATTTGTTCTTAGATGAATGATGTTCTGCTCTTTGGTTATGATTTTCCCTAAAATATATATTACAACCTTTAGCTGCCATGACAATGCAGCTTTGTTCCACTTTTTTCTTTTAATCCATAATGTTAATGTTGTCATGATGAATTCTTTAACCTTTCTTAGAGTTTATGTTTTTTCCTATACTCAGTACTTGAACACATTCACCCTATAGATATTTGGTGTTGTCTAAGCCTCTCACTAGCATCTTCATTGATGTCTAATCTTAGGAACAGATATTCCTAAGGACTTGGATCACCGCAAAGGAACTTAACCTCTGAGGCAGAGTGAGGTATGTGTGGTCATATGACCTTGACCTTGTGGAATCTTTCACTGTCTCAACTGGTTTGACTTTATTCTCCTCAGGTTGTTTCAAAGGCTTAGCCACTGGGAGAGGTCAGGAAATGATTCCTGATTTCCCAATGGCAGCTACACATGGCTCACCTTGGGACTTACAGGATGATGATGTGGCTGAGGTGCCGCTTGTCTCTCTGTGCAGGCAACACCCAGGTCCTCATCTGACCTGCATGAGCATAGGTATGTATGAGTAGCATGCTAGCTAGAAGAAGACTACATTCAAGCCTTGAGTGTGAGATCTGGAGACTTAATCCTAGTAAATCGTGGACATTCTGAGAGTTTCAGTTATCAGGGCTTTCCTCTCTTCTAAAGGCAATTTTTCCATATCCTGAAATATGGGAGAACACTGAAAACTACAACCAGAAATAATTCAAACGAAAAGAAAAAAAAGGTATTTTTCTTTGCACTCTTGGCAAGAAAAGAAAAACAATGTTGTTTTAGAGGCAACTTTTTCTTAGCTTTCAGTATTTTAATTGAAAACAAATATTATTATAAATGTATTCTAAACATCGTCCCTCCTCTTTGATCTCTGTCCAAATCCTCCCCACCTCCTCACCCTTCCAACTCTATTTGTTCTTTCTCTTTTACTTTGAAGAACAGGAGAAAATATAAATAAATGTAAAGAAAAATAATCAAAGCAAAATAAATCTAAATGAACAAAGGAACAGTATTAGAAACATGTATGCACAGAGACACCTACAAACATCCACATCAAAACCATAAAAACACAAAAATACAAGTCATAATGTCTAATCAAAAGAACAGGAAGGTAAAAATGTTCAAAATGAAGCATGGCGAGGCAAATAAATAAAATAAAATAAAATAAAATAAAATAAAATAAAATAAAATAAAATAAAATATCTTCCCCAAATGCCATTGATTTCCTCTTGGGCTTTTCATCCAATAGTAGACATGTAGCCTGCCTTTAATTGTACTTTGTATATACAGTGAAACGTCATTGGAGAAACTTAATTTTTCCTTTGTTAGCAGTTGAGATTTGAAGATAGTATCTGAAAGAGGATTGGGGGACACCTGTCTTTTAGATTCATTGTAGGTCTCCCCAAAATGACAGTGCTACTGAAAATCACCTAAACAGAATGATTCTAACTAGGTAACAAAGAACTTATTATTGGGTAAACAGAACCTAAATTCAGCATTCTTCATGAATCTCAGAGGACAAGTTTCAATTTACCAGAGACCTTGCTTCTTGAGGCAGGGCTTCCAGTTCCTGGCCAACTCAAACAGCCTGTATCATATCGAAGACCCCACCCCATCCTGTTGACTCTCAAAATGAGTCAACATGTCTTTCCACCAGTTAGATTCTCTCCTCCTCATCCCTGAGAGATAGCCTTGGCAGTTTAATCCTCTATAAATCTTTCTTCCTCCCCACAGAGTGGTCCTGTTTAGTGACGTCACAGCACCTTTCTCGGTGCTGGAGATGATTTGATTTGGATCTCGGCAGACCTTGTGTATGATGCCACAGTTTTTATGCTTCAGTCCTGTTGATTCTGGATGCATTGTTTCTTTTGTGTCTTCCATTTCTATTGTTCCTTACAATCTTTCAACTTCCTCTTCTGCATATAGCTCCCTCAGCCCTGAGGGGAAGGATTTGATGAAGATATTCCATTTAAGACAGTATATTCAAAAGGCTTGCTCTCAGAACATCATTCAGTTGTGGGCTGCTGTAATATTCCCCATTACCTGCAGAAGGAAGTTTCTCTGAAACTTGTCATGTAAGACTCTGATCTATGGATATAGCACAATTTAGTTGCAATGGTCTATTAACAATACAGTAGTATTTTGTTTGCTCTATATCCACAAATTATCTTGTCCAATGATCTTGGCTAAGCAAGCAGTGTCATACATGGAATCTGTCTTACATATAGGATACAAATAAAATCAGTGAGTTAGTCCCACAATTTTGTGCCACTGTTCCACTGGTGTATTATACAAACCAATCAGCGTTGTAGATTAGAGGATATGTAACTGATAGGTTATTACCTTTCTCCTCTGTAGCTTACATATTATCTTATAGTACCATGAACATTAGTCAGTAAGGGTGAAGCCTCCTGTCAGGCACCAACATGACTTATTCATATTCAATGGCATATGGAGGTATTGTCTTTGGTAATAGATCCTTACCATCAGTTTACAAAAAGCAACATAGCCTTAGCAATCATCTGAGTTGTTTGGGGATTTCTATTGGGCCACTTAAACCAGGAACTCAATTAGATATAACCCACTCATGTCACTGGTAGTTCTAAATGTCTTGTTGGGACAATCTCCCTCATTATTTTGTGATTTCATTTAGATTTCTTTTATATATCTACATACTTTAAGAAGTTTCTACTCAAGTAGGTTTCCATGCATTCCCACAAATGAACCTTATGCTCACTGTCACACCCCCAGTATTCATTCCCATAACCTCTCATGCTAATAAATTGATAGAATTAATATCACAAAAATGACCACTACAACAAAAGATTTTACTAATTCAAAACAATCTCAATCAAACTCCCTGTCTCATTTTTACAGAAATAGATTTTTTTAAAGTAACTTAAAATTTATAAGGAATAAAAAGTGCCCAAAAAGCCACAAAAATCCTGAGCAAAAGTAACAATGCTGGAGGGATTCCATTTCAGATCTTCAGATATATTATAGAATCATAGTGGCCAAAAATATTGTAGTAGCACAAAACCATAAACAGTACAATGGAACAAAAATAGAATGACCAAACATAACTACGCTTAACTTCAGCAATTTACTACGTGACAAAGATTGTTAAGACATAAACTGGAGGAAAGAAATTATCTTGAAATAATGGTACTAAAATAGGATTCCCACATGCAAAAAAAAAAATTTTTTTAAATCAAAGACCTAAATGTAAAACATAAAAAACTGAAAAAGGTCAGAACAATATTACATGTGTAGTTTTATGTATACATAATATAGGCATAGAAAAGGAATTACTGAATATAAGGACAATTGCATGAGAATTAAGGCCCACAATTAACAAGTGGGTTTCACAAAACTAAAAATGTTCTGCAGAGTCCAGGAAACAATCAAGTGAGTGAAGGGAAAACCCACAGAACAGGAAAGACTCGTTGCCAGCTATACAACTGAGGGAGGACCTCTATCCACAGTGTGTAAACAACTGAAATCACAAAAAGTAAGATAAAATAAATATAGGAAGTTTGGAAAATGAGCTTTGGGCCTGTATAGATAATTCTTAAAAGGAAAAAGGAAAAGGAAAATAAAAAATATATAAAAATTTGCAAAGAATATTTCAAAAATTATTCATCATCTTTACCAGTTAAAGAAATGCAACCAAAACAATCTAGAGACTTTATCTTGCACCAGTTAGAATGGTGAAAGTCAACAAAACAACAGCCATGAACCCAAGAGCCTGTGAGACTGAAAACTGGTACAGTCACTAGAAAAAATTGATGTGAAGAATTCTCAAATTGCTAAAATAATCAACCATAAAACCAACTATATTACTTTTTGGCTCCTTGGTATATATTCAAAAGACTGGACATTGTTCTTCACAGATATTTGTTCAGACATGTTCTTTGTACCTCTGTTTACAGCTAGGTATACTGGTGGGGTTTGTGTTGACTTGACATAAGCTAAAATCATCAGAGAGGAAGGAGACTCATCTGGGGGAATACCTCCATGAGATCCAGCTGTAAGATATTTTCTTAATTAGTGAACAAAGTGGGAAGGCCCAGGCCTTACTGGGTCGTGTCATTCCAGAGCTAGTGGTCTGGTTTAATAAGAAAGGAATCTAAATGTACGACTGACCAAGGAGGAACTAAACAAAGACAACATTAATCATTTTAAGATTGAGAAGGAAAGCTCATGAGGACTCAACCCTTCAAAAACAAAGAAACAAACAAACAAAAATCACAACAGGCAATTAAGGAATGCTGAGCATGGAAGATAAAGTCTATCCTATAAAGGAAGACACCAATAAATTACTCAGTACCAAAAGGTCAGCTATAAGACTATATGACAAATAGCATTATACTGACTAAGAATGTTATATTTAGAAATATGTATGTGTATGCCTTTGATTATATGCATATAACAATAAGTACTAAGAAGAAAAGCCATGAATTTGAAAAAAATTAAGAAGGAGTATGAGGTAAAGGTTAGAGGGAAAAGTGGGGAATACCAAGATGATTTAATTGTATTGTAATTTCAAAACAGAAAGAAAAAAGGTGGCTGCATTAAATGTTAATTTTAAAAACCACCTATGTTGTGTTTAGGTATGTGCCTGTATCCCTGGTCTCTCCGATTTTCACATGAAAGGGTGTTGGATTTTGTGGAAGGCTTTTTCAACATCTAATGAGTTGATCATTTAGTTTTTCCTATCAATGTGTTTATATGCTGGATTTTTACCTATTGAACTACCCACCCCTAAATCCCTGTGATGAAGCCCAGCAGCCAGAGGATTGGGGAGTGGGTATCACACCTGGTTGTCCTGGGTGGCAGCAGGTCTACTAGGAAGCAGGCTGACCTGTCACATAGGGAGTAGAGTTTACATTTGGTTGGAATTGCAAGTAAAGAAAAGCATACTTTTTTTTTTTTTTTTTTTTTTTTTTTTTTTTTTTTTTTTTTTTTTTTTTCAAGACAGGGTTTCTCTGTATAGCTCTGGCTGTCCTGGAACTCACTTTGTAGACCAGGCTAGCCTCGAATTCAGAAATCAGCCTGCCTCT
>NC_034593.1:83064494-83074522 GCF_900095145.1 Mus pahari
GCTGGCTGAAACACATAATCCTTTTACCCTAATTTTTTTTTTGTTTGTTTTTCAAGACAGGGTTTCTCTGTATAGCTCTGGCTGTCCTGGAACTCACTTTGTAGACCAGGCTAGCCTCGAATTCAGAAATCAGCCTGCCTCTGCCTCCTGAGTGCTGGGTTTAAAGGCATGTGCCACCACGCCTGGATAAGCATACACTTTTTTTTGGAGTATTTTTATTAGATATTTTCTTTATTTACATGACAAATGCTATCCCAAAAGTTCCCTATACCCTCCCCCAGCCCTGCTCCTCTACCCACCCACTCCCACATCTTGGCCCTGGCATTCCCCTGCATATAAAGTTTGCAAGACCAAGGGGCCTCTCTTCCCAATGATGACCAACTAGGCCATCTTACACTTCTTAAGGGATCTTAATCCTACCAGAGAATGTTCGGTTACCCTCATAACTTCTATTTCACTATTTTACCAAGGAGATAATCTTGCCATACATGTCTTTATAGTAGTTCACAGTAGTTCACACATGAATAATATTTTTTAAGTCTTTTTGTGTTCCATGCACCAGGAAGTTACATAGCATCTTTTCAAAATATGAAAGACATAAAATGGATTCAAGCAGAAAAAATTATCTCACTTTGCAGACAATATTAGCCCATATGTGAGAAGCCTGAAAATGATTCTAGAAAAATTTTAGATACAATGTTTTATAAAAACCATATTGTAAGTTCACAACATTGTTATATGAGAAAAGTGATTATATTGTCAAATAACTCAAGGAAGTCTGCCCTTTTTGAGGTAGCATAAAATAAAGAATACCTTGAAAGAAAATCAAGGAGGTAAAAGAATTGTACAATAAAACTTTATGACACTGACGAAAGGCATTTAAGGGAACACTCAAGATGGGACAGTTTCCCATTTTCACATACTAATACAATTAATATTGTGAAAATAAATATATTATAGAAAGCAATCTTCAAATTCAATTCATTTCTCCTCCAATACAATACAATAGGAATTTTAGCTAAAAAATGCAATCATAAAACTTACATGGTATTTCAAAGAGCCCGCACCAAAAAAGAAATCAAACAGAGAAAACACAATGCCCAAAATATCACAATACCTAATTTTAAAATATATTTCAGAAAAATTATGTTAAACAGCCAAAATCTGCTGAATACTACCAGAAACTATTTTATATAGCAGTAAAGTATATGTCAGAAGCCAGAGATAAACCTACACAGAGATCAGCATCTAATCTTTGACAAATGTGACAATATACCTGTTGACAAACAGAATGTATCTCCAGAGAATGGGACAGCAAAAGCTGCACATCCTCATGAGCAAGAGAAAACCCAGAGTCATTCCTCTTACCCTGCACAAAATCAACTCAAATGAGTCAAAATCCAAGAGCCAAGACTGCCAATTACTTGAATCACCCAGGGAAAAAAGGCTTCAAGGTATATAAATAGGCAAGAACTTTCTAAAAAGCTCTTCATTCTGAGGAAAGAGAACTGTAAAGATCGAGGTAAACTTGAAAAGTACATTGTCTGCAAATGTAAGAAGCAGGAAAGAAACAGCTAACAGAATGAAAGATAATGTGGATCACTACACATTTGGTGGGGAATTAGTGCCTTGTCTACACAGAGGAGTAAACAATCACTGTAAAGTCATGCAAATGATAAAAGGGTAAATGAATTGAACAGACACTACTCAAAAGAGAAATGACCAGCAATACTTGAAAGAAGATTTCTGTTTGGAGCCATCAGGAAAAGAAACTGGTTCTTAAATCCATCTGAAAGCAACCATCATGGTCACTGTCAGGAAAACCGATGGCAGCAAATTCTGGTGAGGATGGCAGTGAAAAGGAATCTCAAAGCTAAAACAAGAATGACCTTAGGATCCAGCTATACAAATTCCAGGAACACACCCAAAATCATCAAGACAGTATACCACAGAGATACCTATAGACTGGAGGAACTAGAAAATATCATCCTGAGTAAGGTAACCTAGACACAAAAGGACATACATAGTATGCACTGCCATAAAGTACAGGATAACCATGCTATATTGTTGAGACCCAAAGAAGACAACAAGGAGGGAACAAATGAGGATGGTTGAATTTTTCTCAGAAGGGGAAACAAAATAAATATTGGAAGTCGATGGAAGGAGGGGACTGGGTGGAATAGAAGATGTGGAGAGGAGAGGGGTGGGGAGGACCATATGTAGGCAGAGCATGGGCAGGGGAAATCTTTAGGACATGCCAGAGACCTGGGATGGAAGGTTACTCCCTGTAGCCATGCAGGACTTCCAGGTGAAGGATAAGGACAGCCACCAACCCAAAAAGGCTTCAACCCAAAATGTGTCCTGCCTACAAGATGCAGGGATGAAGGTAGAGCAGAGTCTGAAGGAATGGCCAGACAGTGAATGCCCTAAATTGAGACCATTCCCTGTGGAAGAACTAATTCCCAACACTACTAATGACACTCCCTTATGCTTGCAGGCAGGAACATAGCGTAACTGCCTTCTGTGAGGCTCCACCAAAGAGCCAGTGGAAAGAGATGCAGACACTCACACCCAAATAGTAGATGGAGCTTGGGGAGTCTTAACAACAAGTTGGGAGAAAGATTGAGAGAACTGAAGACAAGGACTCCACACGAAGATGAATAGAGTCAACAAAACTGGACCTTTGGGATTCATCCAAAGAGGGAGTACAGACTGGACCTAGGACATATGAAGCAGATGATCAGCTTGGTCTTCATGTGGGCCCTCCAAATAACTGCAGCAGGGACTGTCCATGAGCCTGTTTACTACCTGCTTGGCTGTGGATCTTGCACCCTTAAATGGAGAGCCTTGTCTGTCCTCAGTGTGTGGGGATATATCTAGTCCTGTAGCAACTTCCAGTGTGAGGTTAGGGTTTGGGGAATGAAGGGGCTACTGGGTTGGGATGGGGAAATGAGGGTATGGTAAAATGGGGTTGGGGGTGAGGAGATGGGTGTTTGGGCTAAATGGTGAGGGGTGGGCATTGGGGAATTAGGAGTAGGGGTTGACACTTCTAAGGGGAATGGGGGGAGGTCTTCCATGAGGGGATATTGTGAGAAGAGTAAGGGATGATATTGTGTTGTAAAGTGAATAAATAAGTAAATTTATGTAATATGCATTACATAAATTACACTTTGGAATGAAATTTTCTATCAGTTTAAGGGTGATTTCTAACACATATGAGTTAATTTTATTAAAATTATGTTCATCAAATTTTCATTTATGTTTTATAGTGAAGGTATGCTGTTCTCTAAATAGTTTAAATAACAAATGGTTACTTCTCAACAGTATTCACATGGTGTACAATGTTCTATGTGATATACAATTCTAAATATGATGGAAGAATAACTTAACTTCAAATTTAAATTAATGTATTGTGTTCAAATTACATATGGCAATGAGAATAAGTATTATAGAGATTTTCACATACATTTATGCATATGTATATAAACTTGACACTGGAGTTTCGCAGGGTGAGTGAGTGCACTTTAGCCAGCACTCCTGTAGAAGTTATAGTAGGAAAATGATGATAAAGACTCTTTCCTACTAATGACAAAGGACAGAGTTAGAAAGCTGATGGAAACTACAAGATCAAAGACAAATTTGTCAGAGTACTACTCCTGTGACTTGTATTAAACTAAAACACAGAATTAGAGAGTAGGCATAGATAAGATTTCCAAACATTTCAAGCTCTAATTTACTCATCATTTGTCAAGAATTCAGCAGGCACTGACAGGGGAAGGAAAGAGAGCACTGCCAATGGTCAGCTGGCCAGAAGTTCCCACACTCTAAAACATCAGTTACACCTACAACTCCCTGGACATTGAGTTAGTCCCCCAGTTTTATACTTGTGACAACTGATCATTTAAAAATAGAAAGGAAGTTCTTACAGATAAAGTGCAGCAGTTAGTATAACATCACGGAAATACATACACATCTAAAAGAGGACAATTCCTCTGGGATGGTCTCGTTGAAGGAAAACATGACTACACAATGAGGAACAGAATATTCCAGGAAAAAAGGAAACCAGTGGTCCTGTCAGGAATGGTTGTCTAGTTTGTTTGTTTTTTAATTTATAACAAAGAGGCAAATGGGCATTGTCATTTCATGAGGACAATACAGAACATTTCCCAGGAATTTTCAGCAAATCAGAGGGCAGAGCAAGGAGGGAAGAAGGAGGAGAGAGCATCAGGCATTGGTGAGTCTTCTGAGCATGTGCTCCTCCTGCAGCATTTGTCTGAAGTCCTCCTCACCCAGGTCAGCAGCAGTCCCCAGACTGCTGACTACTGCCACAGCAGCCACTGCTGCCACCACTGCTGCCACAGCAGCCACTGCTGCCACCACTGCTACAGCACCCAGAGCTGTGGCGATGACGACGGAGAGATCTGTGGAGTTTGTGGTGGCTCAAACAGCAGCCTCTACCCCTAGAGCTGCAGCAGCCCCCAGAGCTGGAGCCACAGCAACCCCCAGAACCCAGGCTACAGCAGGAAGACACAGGGGGGCACTTGGGAGTACATTTGGGTGGGCATTTTTGAGGGCACTTTGGGGCCTGGCACTGCTGCTGGCACTGCTGGCAGGACATCTCAGCTGTGGGTGTTCAGGAGCTGTGAGAGAATCATAGATATGTCAGATATCAATCACTGTGGTACCCTGATCAATGCTGGCCCCACAGAAGCGTTAGTGATCATCATAGAAACACCATCCATAGTCATTTCATTTGTAATGTACTCAGATTGTCACATTCTGTTCATCCTGTCTTTAAATATAGGAAACATGTGCACATGATATAGTTATCTGAAATCCAGCAACATTAAATAAATATCTGGTGACTTTTACATAGGACTTTGTACTTGTAGGTACATGTTCTATTTCAGCGATAACTAGTTGTAAAAGAAAGAACCTTCAAAACCTGCAGGAGAATTTAGTTTAAGGTCAATATTTTAAAGGATCTACTAGCACATTTAGGGAATAAGCTCAACCCATGACAGAAAAATATGTAAACCCTGTTCAGACCTGGTAGGAACACTAGCACATGTTGTAATTACCCCTAGTAATCAGTCTAGATGCACAGTTATCTGTGCTGAATGTCCCATCTTAAGCAGCTCTTTAAGTGCAAGGTACTTAGTGCTCACCAGAGCCAAAACACCCAAAGCTGTCCGGGGTCTCTGAGCATCAAGGCTATGGCTAATGTCTGTAAAAGCCACCACTGCCTCATCCCTCAGACTTCACCATGTTTCATGATATATCAATTGGCCACAATGGGCAAAGATCCTTCCCAGTGCCTGTCTAGCTCTAGTCTGGCTCCACTTTGAAAGTCTCAGCCCTTACCTCCAGTAAACACTTACCAAGATGAAGGGTCGCACAAGATCTGCGGGTATCTCAACTAGTGAGATAGTGCGAACTAATATACCTTAATAATAATAAAGCAGTGATTATTACAAGAGAGAATAGGTTTCACTATATTGTCTGATTCTTTGCATTTGTCTTAGAAAATATTTTTATATTAGATTTTTCATGAATTTACATCTAATCTTCCTTTAGGAATATGCTATACTGGTCTTTAATTTTTCAACATTGCTAATCTGTAGAAGCTACCAAATATCGCTCATGGAAATTGAATGTGTTTACGGGAAATATCAGATGGCACATTACTAAGAAGAAAGTTAGAAAGGGGGTTCTTATGGTAATGGAGGGAATGATTTTGATAACCTATAAAAAACAAAGGAACAGGCATATACTGTGCTGTATTATCAGTCTGCTCCTGCATATGAGAAAAAGAAGCTGATGTGCTAAATGCACTCCCAAAAGAACTGCAACAAGCTCATTAGCAAGGACTTGTTCAGGACTGTATGCCACTTAAGAGAAATAAAGAGCTTTATGACATCAGCCTTGTATGCTAGTTCTTCTGAAACATTTTCCTACCTGCTCTCAAATTTGTCTTAGGGGAATGATGTAGTTTTTGGATCTTTATAATTTTTCTGTAAAATGTACATTACAAGGTAGGTGCCTTAATAATGTACCTTGATTGCACATTTTTTTCTTTTAAACTATGATGCTTAATATAATCAAGATGAATTGTTTGAACTTTTTGGGCAGTTGTGCTTTTTCTTATAATTCACAGTTGAACACATTCATCCTATAAACATTTGGTGATGTATAAGCCTCTCACTAGCATCTTCATTGATGTCTAAGCTTAGGAACAGATATTCCTAAGGACTTGGATCATGGTAAAGGAACCTAATTTCTGGGACAGAGTGACATATGTATGGTCATGTCTCCTTGAAGAGTTATTCACTGTTTCAACTGGGATGACTTTATTCTCTTGTTCAGGTACTTACAACAGCTTCAGTTACTGGGAGAGGTCAGGAGCTGATCCCTGATTTACCCAGTGGTAATTATGCCAGGCTCACCTTGGTTTTTCTAGGATGGTGTGGCTGAGATGGCAGCTAGTCCACATTTCTGCCACTGGGCAAGACAACACCCACGACCTAAAGTGACTTGCCTGAGCATAGTTATGAGTGAGTAGCATGCTTGCTGGAAGAAGACTATAATCTAGCTTTGAGTATGAGATATGAAGACTTAAAACTCAAGTCAAAGTGAATATCATGGCTGGTAAACAGTGGACAGTCTGGGGTTTCAGTTATCATGTGTTTGCTGTGAGATACAACAAGGAGCATCAAGACTAAGAAACCCAAGGTTGCAGTTGTGGCATAGCTTGTGGTTATCCAACTGCTCTCTAATTACAGTTAGGATCTTCTCAAGGAGAGGGAAAGCATGCCTAGTACTAAAACCTAGACAACTATCCAGGGCCAATGAGTTCATAAACCTTTGAGGAAAATTTACCACAATCACATTACTTCGGTAGCATAATCCCCTACTGCACGCTAAATATCTCTCCCCGTACCCAAGAAAAAAGTATAGTTCTCACCCCCATTAAGAAATCACTCTTATAAACAGAGGCCCTGAAAGAAAACCACAGCAATTCAAATGGCAGATTGAGCAGATCAGGCCCTTGGCTTTGCGAAGATTCTATGCCACCGTATAGGGGAATGCCAGGGCCAGGAAGCAGGAGTGGTGGGTTGGGGAACAGTATGAGGGAGGAAGTGATAGAGGATTTTCAGAGAGGAAACTAGGAAAGGGGATACCATTTGAAATGTAAATAAAGAAATTATTTGATAAAAATACATAAAATAGAAAAGAAGTTCTTACAGATAGAGTACAGGTGTTAGTATAACGTCATCGGAAATAGAAAATACATACACATCTAAAAGAGGACAATTGCTCTGGGTAGCACAGTATGTTTGAAGGAAAAGATAATACATGACGAGAAAGAGGATGGGCCAAAGAAAAAGAAAAGCAATGCTCTTTTAAGGAATGGTCATCAAGATTTTTATTTAATTTATAACAAAGAGGCAAATGGGCATTGTGATTTCATGAAGACATTGCATAACATTTCCCAGGAGATTTCAGCAAATCAGAGGGCAGGACAAGGAGGGAAGAAGGAGGAGAGAGCATCAACTAGGGAGTCTTCTGAGCATGTGCTAGTCCTGTACCATTTGTCTGAAGTCTTCCTCATGCAGGTCAGCAGCAGTCCCCAGACTGCTGGCTACTGCCACAGCAGCCACTGCTGCCGCCACTACTGCCACAGCAGCCACTACTGTCACAGCAGCCACTGCTGCCACCACTGCTACAGCACCCAGAGCTATGGCGATGGTGACGAAGAAATCTGTGGTGTCTGTGGTGGCTCAGACAGCAGCCTCCACCCCCAGAGCTGCAGCAGCCCCCAGAGCTGCAGCAGCCCCCAGAGCTGCAGCAGCCTCCAGAGCTGGAGCCACAGCAGCCCCCAGAACCCAGGCTACAGCAGGAAGACACAGGGGGGCACTTGGGAGGGCATTTAGGGGGGCATTTTGGAGGGCACTTTGGGGTCTGGCACTTGGGAGGGCACTTGGCAGGGGCTTGGCACTGCTGCTGGCTCTGCTGGCAGGACATCTCAGGTGTGGATGTTGAGGAGCTGTGAGAGAATCATGGATATATCAGACACCAGGCACTGCGGTAACCTGATCAATACTGGCCCCACAAAAGCATTAGTGATCATCATAGAAACACGATTCATAGTCATTTCATTTATACTATAGTCAGAATGAAACAAACTGTTGATCTTGTATTTAAATATCAGAAATCCATGCACATGAAATATATAACTCCAGCAGCACTAAATAAATATCTGGTGACAGACAGGTTTGCTATGCTTAGTCTTCACACAGGTGAATATATGTACTATTTCTAGTTGCAAAGAGAGAGAACAATCATGAACTGAAGAATATTAGTGTAAAGTCAGTATTTGAAATGAACTTCTAGCACATTCAGGAAATAAGCTCAGCCCATGACAGAAATATATGTAAACCCTGTTCAGATCTTGTAGGAACACTAAGACATGTTTTGAGAATGAAGGTCAGATATATCTAAATCACCATCTGTCCTGGCTAAGGTTAGAAAAGTCAGTGTCATACTGGTAGTGTCCTATTGATCGGAGAAATATGTGAACAGATCCCAGAAACTAGGCTCCTTTCCCAAGCCAAACTGAGACACTGTTGGCTTTCCTTGCTCTATTTCTTCAGTGCCATGGAGGGGAAACATTTTCATCAGAAACCAAATTACCCCTGGTAACTTCTATAGATGCACAGCCATCTATGCTGGATATACCATGCTAATCAGTCCTAGAAATTGAAGGTACATAGTATACGCCAGAGTCAAAGTACCCAAAGCTTTTCAGATTCTCATAGTACCAAGGCTGTGGCTAGTTGCCTCATCCCTCAGATTTCACCATGTTTTAAGGCATATCAATTTGGCCCTAAAGGGGAAGGAGGATCCTTCCCAGAGTCTGCCATGGTCTAGTCCAGCTCCATTGTGAAGTCTCTGCCCTGTCCTCCAGGAAACACTTACCAAGATGAAGGGTAGCACAAGATCTGTGGGTATCTCAGTCAGTGAATGGATGGAAGGGTCCTGTCCATTGGTCCTTTTATACTGAGCCAGGGCTCTGTCCCAGCCAGTGAGACAGTGGCTGGAGATGGGATGCCATGCCAAGTGATACCCACATGATTTTGTGACAGATCATGACAAGATATCCCTCATCAGCATTCCACTTTGTGTGCAGGCAAACTGCACCTATCTTAGGGAATCACTTAGGCATGAAATCAGGAAGTGGATTCCTAGATCCTTAAACCTGGCATTCCCACAAAGTACTTCCACTGGGAAACATTTCCTTATCATCCTCCAATTCTGCTTGTTCTTACTGTGATATGTGCCACTGGTGGCCCATGCTAAGATGAAAAAAACCTTGAATACCTTGAATGTCTGCTTCAATCCAGGTACTTTCAAGTTGTAAATATGTGGACACATTTTAGAAATCTATAGCAATAGAACCCTGCATGATCAATCTCTCTCAGCACCAAGACACGTGGAGATGCCATTCTGAAAGTCTGTTTAGCCAGTATCATTTCCCACTTAGACTATTACCATGGAATATTAATGATAATGCTTATGGGGATATGTGAAAATCAATATAATTTCAAGACATGGATAAAAATGCCTCAGAACAGAAGAACATCCTGTTATATGGTTTCTGACTGACAATGTGCAAGGTGCTAAACATGCAGTGGTTAATATGGTGCTTGAAGACATCAGTTGAAAGGTCGCTTAACAATGGAGAATGCACACTGCTCTCTTGAAGAGGATCTGAAATTGATTCCTAGAACCTAAGTGGGGCAGCTCAGGACCAGTTGTAACTCTAGATTCACAGCATGTAACAATGTCTTTCTTAACTACAATGGTGCAATCACACATACAATCATGCACACACAAACACACATGGGTATACACACTGACCAAATAAACTACAAACACATACACAATCAGGCTTACATACATATGCACACACACACACACACACACACACACACACACACACACACACACACACACACACACACACA
>NC_034593.1:83074532-83146972 GCF_900095145.1 Mus pahari
GGACTCATGGATGAATAGGAAGAAGGATAGCAGGCCACCTGGGCAACAGGAACTCCACAGGAAGACTGACAGAATCAACTAACCTGGACCCTTGGGCCTCTCAGAGACTGAACAACCAACCATACAATATACACAGTAGCCTGTATACCTAGGCCTTCCTGCAGATATGTAGCCCATGTCCAGATTGGTATGCTTGTGGGTTCTGAACAACTAGAACAGGGGCTATCCCAAAAACTCCTGCCTGTGTGTGGGATATGTTCCTCTAGCAGTGGTGCTTTTAATGTCCTCAGGGGAGAAGAGGCACCTAGCCTTGCAGGGACTTGAAGTGCCAGCGTGGAAAGCATACACAGGGCCTCCACCCTCTCAGAAGAGAAGGATAGGAGGGAGGAAGTATCGTTTGAGGGCTGAAAGCGAGGGTCAGTGAGCATGATGTAAAGTAAATGAATGAAAAATAGACATTATAATTTGTAAAAGGAGATGTAGATGTTGGATAAATAATGCATATGAAAAGTTCCTCAAACCCCCCAAATTTTACAAACTAATATTCCTTGATAATAATAAAGCAGTGGCTATTAGTAGAAAGAATGGGTTTCCTTATTTTTGTCTGTTTCTTTGCATTTGTCTTAAAATATTTTATATTAGATTTTTCATGAATTTACATCTAATCATCATTTAAGAATATGCTACTAAGGTCTTAAATTTTTTTCAAAATTGATGGATCTGTAGATGCCATCATAAATCTCTCATGAAAACCAAGATGATGTGATGTACTGGTAATGTCAGATGGCACATTACTAAGAAGAATGTTAGAAAAGGGGTTCATATGGTATGGAAAGGATGATGTTGATAGCCTATACAAAACACAGAAACAGTCATATGTTGTGACGTATTGTCACTCTACTCCTGCATATGAGACAAAACAGATGATAGGCCATATGCACTCCCAAGGAGAACTACAACAAACTCATTAACAAAAACTTGTTCAGGACTATATGTCACTTAAGAGAAATAAAGATCTTTATGACATCAGAGTTTTTTTTTTTAGAACTACAACAAACTCATTAACCAAAACTTGTTCAGGACTGTATGTCACTTAAGAGAAATAAAGATCTTTATGACATCAGAGTTTTTGCTAGTTCTTCTGAAACACTTTCCCACCTGCTTTAAAATTTGTTCTTAAGTAAATGATGTGATTTCTGGCTCTTTATGATTTTTCTGTAAAATGTACGTTACAACTTTAGGTGCCTTAATAATTGGTTCCACCTTTCTTTGTTTTAATCTATGATGTTTAATATAATCAAGATGAATTCATTGAAATTTGGGGGGGGGGGCTATTTTTTCTTATACTCCTTAATTGAACACATTCATTCTGTAGACACGTGGTGACGTATAAGCCTCTGTCTAGCATCTTCATTGATGTCTATGCTTAGGAACAGATATTCCTAAAGACTTGCATCACCCTAAAGGAACTTAACCTCTGAGACACAGTGAGGTATGTGTGGTCACATTACCTTGAAGAGTTATTCAGTGTTTCAACTGGGTTGACTTTCTTCTCTTGCTCAGGTTCTTACAACAGCTTTAGTTACTGGGAGAGGTCAGGAACTGATCCCTGATTTACCCAGTGATAATTATGCCAGGTTCACCTTGGGATTTCTAGGATGATGTGGCTGAGATGGCAGCTAGTCCACATATCTGCCACTGGGCAAAACAACAATGGCCAGGTCCAAAAGTGACTTGTCTGAGCATAGTCATGAGTGGTAGCATGCTTGGTGGAAGAAGACTAGAATCTAGCCTTGAGTATAAGCTCTGGAGACTTAAATCTCAAGTCAATGTGAATATCATGGCTGGTAAATAGTGGACAGTCTGGGGCTTCAGTTATCATGTGTTTGCTGTGAGACACAAAGAGCATCAAGACCCAAGGTTGCAGTTGTGGCATAACTTGTGGTTATCCAACTGCTCTCTAATTACAGTTAGCATCTACTCACAGAGAGGAAAAGCATGCCTGGTACTAAAACCTAGACAACTATCCAGGGCCAATGAGGTCATAAATATTTGAGGAATCGTCATACCACAGTGACACCTACAGTCTGATATGTGTCACTGCTTTATTCATAACAATCAGGAGACAGAAACAGCCTATATAGCCCTCACTAGTGGAACAAAAAAAGAAACAAACAAACAAACAAATAAACAAACAAAGAAGGAGGAGGAAAGAAAGTAAAATTACCTGTGCTTATACAAAGGAATTGTATTCTTTCACTTGCTTGATTAGAGTTAAACTAAGATTTTATATTATTTGTAGTTATTGTGATATAGTTTTGCCCAGTAATTTCTTTCTCAGCCCTTTTATCAGTTGTATAAAGGAGGGCTATTGATTTCTTTGATTTAATTTTTGTATCCATCCACCTTGCAGAAGTTGTTTCTCAGCAGTAGGAGTTTTCTAGTAAAAATTTTGGGGTCTCTTATGTATACTATACTATCACATCATCTGCAAATAGTGATACATTTACTTCTTCCTTTCCAATTTATAGCTCCTAGATCTACTTTTCTTGTCTTATTGCTCTAGATAGAAATTCAAGTACTATATTGACTAGACATGGAGAGAGTGGGCACCTTTGTCTTGTTCCTGATTTCAGTGGGATTGTTTCAAGTTTCTCTCCATTTTATTTGATGTTGACTATTTGCTTGGTATATATTGCTTTTATTATATTTAAGTATGTGTCCAGGATCTCTTCAAAAACTTTAAAAATGACATAGTGTTAGATTTTACCAAAGTCTTTTTTCAGTATCTACAGAGAGAATCATGTGATTTTTTTTCTTCTGGTTTATTTATATAAAAGATTCCACAAGAAGTTCATTTCCCTGAAGAAGGAAATTGAAGAAGACATTAGAAGATGGGAAGATCTCCTGTGCTTATGGATTGGTAGGATTAACACAGAGAAAATGGCCATCTTAGTCAAATCAATCCTCAGTTTCAATACAATTACCATCAATAATCCAACACAGTATTTTACAGACCTTTAAAGAGAAATTCTCAACTTCATCTGGAAAAACAAACAAACAAATGTACTCAAGATAGCTAAAACAAATAATTCTACACAATTAAAGAAATTCTGTAGGAATCACCATCACTGACCACAAGGTATACTACATAGCAATAGTTATAAAAAACAAACAAACAAACAAACAAAAATAGTAACCTGCATGACATTGGCACAGAAAAATCCAGGTTAGTCAATAGAATTAAATTAAAGACAGAGAAATAAACCTACACAACTATGGATACTTGATTTTTTACAAAGAAGCCAAAAAGCATAAAATGAAAACAAAGGAAAAAGAAAGCCTCTTCAGGAAATAGTGCTGGTCTAACTGGATGTCTGCGTGCAGGAGAACACAAATAGACCCATATTTATTACTCTGCAAAAAACTCAAGTCCAAATGGATCAAGAATCTCAACATAAAATCAGCTATACTGAATCTAATAGAAGAGAAAGTTAAAATAGGTTTGAATTCACAGGTGCAGGAGACAATGTGCTGAACAGAAGAGGTACTAAGATCAAAAATTAACAAGTGTGATCTCATGAAACTGAAAAGCTTCTGCGAGGCAGAAGACACTGTCATTAGGACAAAATGTGTGCTTACAGATTCATAAAAGACTTTCAGCAACCCAACATATGACAGAGGGCTAATATCCAAAATATTAGAACAAATCAAAAAGTTAGACTCCAACAAACCAAGTAATACAACTAAAAACTGTGGTACAGTGCTAAATAAAGGAATATCTAAAGAGGAATCTCAAGGAGTCAAGAAGCACTTAAAGAAATGTTCTTGTTATATGTTGGAGCCTCTTTTGGGTTCTGTTCAGGAACTTTTCCCCTGTGCCCATGTATTCAAGACTCTTCCCCACTTTCTCCTCTATAGGTTTCAGTGTATTTGGTTTTATGTGGAGGTCCTTGATCTACTTGGACTTGAGCTTTGTACAAGGAGATGAGAATTGAACAGTTTGTATTCTGTTGCATGCTGACTGCTAGTTGAACCAGCACCATTTGTTGAAAATGCTGTCTTTTTTCCCAATGGATTGTTTTAGCTCCTTTGTCATACATCAAGTGACCATAGGTATGAGGCTTCAATTCTATTCCATTGATCTTCCTGCCTGTCTCTGTACCAATACCATGCAGTTTTTGTCATGACTGCCGTTTATTACAACTTGAAGTTGAACTGATCATTGGGTTCCCAATGGAGGAGTTAGAGAAAGGACTGAAGGAGCTGAAGGAGTTCGCAACCCCATAGGAAGAACACCAATATCACCACCCAACGAGTACACATGGAGGGACCCACGTCTCCAACCATACATGTAGCAGAGGATGGCCTTGTTGAACATCAATGGGAGAAGAGGTCCTTGGTCCTGTGAAGGCTTGATGCTCCAGTGTAGGGGGCGGGGAAGCAGGAGTGGGTGGGTGGGTAGGTAGGGGCACACCCTCATAGAATCAGGAGGAAGGGAAATAGGATAGGGGATTTCTGGAGTGGAAATCAGGAAAGGGGATAACATTTGAAATGTAAATAACTAATATAACCAATATTAAAAAGGAGAAATGTTCAAAATTTTTAGTTATCAGGGAAGTGCAAATAAAAATGACCCCAAGATTCTGTCCTATAACAATCAGAATGGCTAAGATCAAAAACTCAAGTGACAGCACATGTTGTCTAGGTTGTGGAGAAAGGGGAACACTCCTACATTGCTGGTGGGATTGCAAACTTGAACAACTACTCAGGAAATCAATCTGGTGTTTTCTCAGACAACTGAAAAAAAAATAGTTTTACCTAACAACCCAACTATATCACTCTGAATCTATACCCAAAAGGTGCTCCACCATACCACAATGACTCCTGTTCCATAATGTTCATAGAAGCTTTATTTATAGTTCCTAGAAGTTGAAAACAAGCCAGATTTCCCTCAACTGAAGAATGGGTACAGAAAATGTGATTCATTTACACGATGGAATACTATTCAGCTATTAAAAACAAGGACATCAAGAATTTTCCAGTGAAATAAATGGAACTAGAAAACATCATCATCATTGAAGTAACCAGACCCAAAAATGAAAAGTATGATATGTACTCATTGGTAAGTGGATAATAGCCATAAAGTATTGGATAGCAGTGATACACCCCACAGATTCCCCAAGTGAGGATGCTTGAATCCAGCTTAAAAGGGGGGACAAAATAGTCATAGGAGACATGAGGAGTGAGAGATCTAGGTGGTAGAGGGAATCAGGGAGGGCATAAGGTGACACGATCAGGTGAGGAAAGAGACAAAAGATAGGGCCAGAGGGTACGAAAAATTAATGGAAATTTGCAGCTTCCTATGGTGGAGGGGGGATTGGGAGTCCTGGGGTGGGTTAGGCTCCCCGAACTCTGCAAGTGACCTTAGCCAAGATGCCTAAAAGTGGGGACATGAATCTCAAATAGCCTGGCAGATCCCAGCATAGAAGGTCCAGCCAGGGATGACACCCCCAGGGATCCATCATGCCTGCATACATCAAACCCAATACTGGTGCTGTGGGCAAGAGGCTCTTGCTGACAGGAACCTAGTGTGGTGGTTACTGGAGAGTTACACAAGCAACTGACCAATTGCAGATGTGAATGCTTGGAGCCAACCATCAGACTGAGCTCAGGGAACCTGGTGGGAGAGATGGCAGAAGGACTGGAGGAGTTGAAGGGGATTGCAACCCCATTGGAAGAACAATGTAGACTGGCCTGACCACCCAGTTCTTCCAAAGTTTAGACCACAAATCAAGGAGTGTACCTAGAGGGATCCATGGCTCCAGATACGTAATTAGCAGAGGATTGCCTTGCCTGACAGCAATGCAAGGGGAGGTCCTTGGTACAAAGGAGTTTGATGCCCCAGCACAGGGGGATGCTGGAGCAGTGGGGAAGGAGAGGGTAGGTAGGTGGGGGAGCTTTCTCCTATTGGCAAAGGAGAAGGGGGAGGGATGATGTGGGATAGGGGATTGGTGGAGGAGTAACCAGGAAGTGGGAAATCATGGGATGGGAGTTGGTGGAGTGGGTAACTAGGAAGTGGAATATCACTTGAGATGTAAACTATAGGAATGATCAATAACAAATAAATTAATTAATAAAAAATGTGGGGAGGGATTGCTATTTCTACATTTTCACACCAAATTTACTATTACAAAAAGAGAGGAAGTTCATACAGATACAGCTCAGCAGTTAGTATAACATCGTAGGAAATACATTCTAAAAGAGGACAATTGCTCAATCTGTTTGAAGGAAAAGATGACTAAGTGATGAGAAGCAGGATATGCCAAGAAAAAAGAAAAGCAATGGTCTTGTCAGGAATGGTTGCAAAAGTTTTTTTTTTAATTTATAGCAAAGAGGCAAATGGGCATTGTTATCTCCTGAGGAGAATAGAGAACATTTCCCAGGATATTTCAGCAACTCAGAGGGCAGAACAAGGAGGGAAGCCGGAGGAGAGAGCATCGAGCAATGGAGAATCTCCTGAGCATGTGCTCCTCCTGCAGCATTTGTCTGAAGTCTTCCTCACCCAGGTCAGCAGCAGTCACCAGACTGCTGACTACTGCCACAGCAGCCACTGCTGCCACCACTGCTGCCACAGCAGCCACTGCTGCCACCACTGCTGCCACAGCAGCCACTGCTGCCACCACTGCTACAGCATCCAGAGCTGTGACGATGACGACGGAGAGATCTGTGGTGTCTGTGGTGGCTCAGACAGCAGCCTCCACCTCCAGAACTGCAGCAGCCACCAGAGCTGCAGCAGCCCCCAGAGCTGCAGCAACCTCCAGAGCTGGAGCCACAGCAGCCCCCAGAACCCAGGCTACAGCAAGACACAGGGGGACACTTGGGAGGGCACTTAGGGGGGCATTTTGGAGGGCACTTTGGGGTCTGGCACTTGGGAGGGCACTTGGCAGGGGCCTGGCACTGCTGCTGACTCTGCTGGCAGGACATCTCAGCTGTGTGTGTTCAGGAGCTGTGAGAGAATCATAGATATGTCAGACAACAGGCACTGCAGTAACCTGACCAATGCTGGCCATAGAGAAGCATTAGTGATCATAATAGAAACACGATTCATAGTCATTTCATTTGTGATGTACTCAGAGTGTCACATCCTGTTCATCCTGTCTTAAACCATCAGAAACCCATGTACATGAGATACACTTATCTGAAATACAGCTGCACTAAATAAATATCTGCTGAACGCTAGGTAGGTGTGCTATACTTAGTCATTTTTTTAAAATTTATTTATTTTTCTTTCAATGAATACACGGCAGCTGTCTTCAGACACACACCAGAAGAGTGCACTGGAACCTATGCCAGATGGTTGTGAGCCACCATGTGGTTGCTGAGAATTGAACTCAGGACCTCTAGAAGTACAGTCAGTGCTCTTAACTGCTGATCCATCTTTCCCACCCTATTCTTAGTCTTTATACGTGCCAGTATATGTACTGTTTCAGAGGTAACAAGTTGTTAAGGAGAGAACAGTCATTACCTGAAGGAGATCTTCCTTTAAGGTCAGTATTTCCAAGGACCTTCTAGCACATTTAGCCTTAAGCTCAGGCCCAGAGAAAAATATGTAAATCCTGTTCAATCCTCCTAGGAACACTAGCCCATGCTGTGAGATGAGAGGTAAGATGTATCCAAATTACCATCTGCTCTAGCTAAGGGTAGAAAGATCAGTGTTCTATTGATCAGAGAAATGAGCGAACAGATCCCAGAAACAGGGCTCTTTCTTTGCCAAGTCAAACTGAGACCATGTTGACTTTTCTTCCTCTATTTCTTCAGTGCCATGGAGGAGAAACATTTTCATCAGAAACCAAATTACCCCTGACAATCTGACTAGATGCACAATTATCTGTGCTACATATCCCATCCTAAGCATTCCTATAAACTGAAGGATGGTACATACTATTTTCAAATATACAGAGCTTTTCAGTCTTTCTTAGTATCAATGGTGTGGCTACTTACTGTCATAGACACCATTGCCTCATCCCTCAGACTTCACCATGTTTTCTGTTATATCAATGTGGTCAGAGGGAGAAGGATCCTTCCCAGAGTCTATCCGGCTCTAGTCCAGCTCCACTGTGAAGTCTCTACCCTGTCCTCCAGGAAACACTTACCAAGATGAAGGGTAGCACAAGATCTGTGGGTATCTCAGTCAGAGAGTGGATGGAAGGGCCCTGTCCATTGGTCCTTTTATACTGAGCCTGGGCTCTGTCCCAGCCTGTGAGACAGTGGTTGGCCTACTGACACCCACATGGTTTTCTGACAGATCATTACAAGATATTCCTCATCAGCCTTCATCTTTGAGGGCAGGCTAGGTGCATGTATCTTAGGGCATGACAGGCATGCAATGAGGAAGTGGATTTATATATCCTTAAACCTGGTATTCCTACAGAATATCTGCATAAGAAGCACTCATTTCTTTTTTATTGTTTTCTTTATTTACATTTCAAATGTTAACCCCTTTCCTAGTGTCCCCTCCAAAACCCCCCTATCCATCCTCTCTCCCCCTGCTCAACAACTCACCCACTCCTGCTTCGTGGCTTTGGCATTCCCCTATACTGGGGAATATAACATTCACAGGACCAAGGGCCTCTCCTCCCATTGATGACCAACTAGGTCATCCTCTGCCATATGCAGCTAGAGCCATGAGTCCCAACATGTGTTTTCTTTGCTTGGTGGTTGAGTCCCAGGGAGCTCTGGGGGGTACTGGTTAGTTCATATTGTTGTTCTTACTGTGGGGCTGCAAACCTATTCAGCTCCCTGGGTACTTTCTATAGCTCCTGAACTGGGAACTCTTTGCTCTGTCCAATGGATGACTGTGAGCATCTACTTATATATTTGCCAGGCACTGACAGAGCCTCTCAGGAGAGAGTTATATCAGTCTCCTGTCAGCAAGCTCTTTTTGGCATCTACAGTAGTGTCTGGTTTTGGTGGTTATCTATGGGATAGATCCCCAGGTGGGGCAGTCTCTGGATGGTCATTCCTTCAGGCTCTGCTTCACACTTTTGTCTTTGTGACTCATTCCATGGGTATTTGGTTCCACCTTCTAAGAAGAATCAAAGGATTCACAATTTGGTCTTCCTTCTTCTTGAGTTTCATGTGTTTTGCAAATTGTATCTTGTATATTCCCAGCTTCTGGGCTAATATCCAAAGACTTGAGGTGCCAGGGTGAGAGAGATACACAGAAGCCTGGATGGAGAAAGTATTATGTGGGTACTGAAATGGAGTGTCAGTGAACAGGACATAAAGTAAATAAGTGAAAAAGCACAAATTATAATTTTAAAAAAGATGGAGATGTGGGATAAATAATTTGTATAAAAAGTTCTCAAAGAAACCCAAAATTGTGTAAACCAATATTCCTTAATAATAATAATGAAGCAGTGGTTCTTACCACAGAGAATATGTTTCTTTGTTTTTGTGGTTTTCTTTGCCTTTGTCTCAGAAAATTCTTTTATAGTAGACATCTCATAAATTTACATCTAATTCTCCTTTAGGAATATGCTACACTAGTCTTTTGTTTTTCGATATTGATTGATCTGTAGAAGCCACCACACAAGTCTCATAGAATCACAATGAGATTACTAGTAATGTTAGATGGCACATAACTAAGAAGTCAGGAAAAGGGTTAATAAGGTGTGGAAATAATGATGTGAATAACCTATTAAAAAATACAGGAACAGTCATATGCTATGATGTATTGACAGTCTACACGTGAGTGTGAGACAAACAGCTAATGGGCCATATGCACTCCCAAGAAGAACTACAACAAACTCATTAGCCGAGACTTGTTCAGGACTGTTGGTCATATACAGTTTGCAAGACTATTACCTTCTTATGCTAGTTCATCTGAAACATTTTCCCATTTGCTCTCAATTTTTCTTAGGTAAATGAAGTGATTTTTGGCTCTTTGTTTATGATTATCAATAAAATGTTCATTGCAACTTTAGGTACCTTAATAATGTAGCTTGATTACACTTTTATTTCTTTTAATCTATGATGTTTAATATAATCAAAATTAATTCCTTGAACTTTTTGGGGTTAATGTTTTTTCTTATAATCGTTAGTTGAACACGTTCATGCTGTAGACATTTAGTGATGTATAAGCCTCTGACTCGCATCTTCATTGATGTCTAAGCTCAGGAACAAATATTCCTAAAGACTTGCATCACCCTAAAGGAACCTAACCTCTGAGACAGAGTGAGGTATGTGTGGTAATGTGACCTTGAAGAGTTATTCACTATTTCAACTGGGTTGACTTTCTTCTCTTGCTCAGGTTATTATAATACCTTTAGTTACTGGGGGAGGTCAGGAACTGATCCCTGATTTACCCAGGGGCAGTAATGCCAGGCTAACCTTGGGATTTCTAGAATGATGTGGCTGAGATGGCAGCTAGACCACATATCTGCCACTGGGCAAGGCAACACCCAGGTCCAAAACTGACTTGCCTGAGCATAGCTATGTATGAAGACTAGAATCTAGACTTGAGTATGATCTCTGGAGATTTAAACCTCAAGCCAATGTGAATATCATGGTTAGTAAACTGTGGACAGTCTTAAGGCTACAGTTATCAGGTTTGTCCTGAGAGACACAAGAAGGAGCATCAAGAGGAAGAAACCCACATAGTTGTGGCATAGCTTGTGGTTATCCAACTGCTCTCTAATTACTGTTAGGATCTACTCAATGAGAGGTAAAGCATGCCTGGTATTGAAACCTAGACAGCTATCCATGGCCAATGAGGTCATAAATATTTGAGAAAAATTTACCACAATCACACTACTTCAGCAGCATAATCCCTAACTGCACACTAAATATTTGTCCCTATACTCCAAAGAACAGTGTAGTCCTCATTTCCAATTAAGGAAAGCTCTCCTCTAAACAGAGGCTCTGAAAGAAAACCACAGCAATTCAAAAGGCAGATTGAGCAGATCAGTCCCAATCCATAGATCTACTTAACAACAAGTAAAGATCAACTGTTATTACAGAAGAGCACGTGAATAAATTGTCAGGGCCAGAAGTTCAGTGAGTTTTCTGTGAGAATGTCTCTCCCAGGAAGACTATAGGCTAGACCCATAATGTCTCACCAGCATAGCTGCCTAAACATGAGTTGGACAATAACAATAGTAAACATTGCAAAGTAGAAGGAGGAAAGCCCTTGAGACCTCAGCCCTCCTGAAAGGACTACAAGCCACTAGGGAATCCTTAGAGCAGAAAAATTCTTCTTCCCTGGGGAAGAGCACATCAATAAGTTATCCAGTACCAAATACTTACCTATAAAAATGTACATAGAAATAACTTTATACTGACTGAGAAGGTTAAATTCAGGAATGCATTTTAATTATATATCTGGAACAAAAATTTCAGGGAAAAGAGAGAGATTAAGAGTTTGAAAAGGGTCAAGGAGGGATGTATATGTGGTAGAGGCTAAAGCAATAAAATAAAATAAGAAGACAATGTAGATGCACTGTAATTTCAAATTTTCAGAAACTGTTCCATTACATGTAATATAAAAAATTACCAGAAAATTACATAAGGACACAGTAAAATACAACTGAAATACGCTTTCCATAATGAGCTCAGACACCAACCTTCTCTTTCTAAGGACAAATTTCTTATTTGATATCATTCCTCCAAGGAAGAGTTTCATTTCCCTCAGACTATCTAGGCCACTATTGCACCAATGGGTTGATTATTCAATACCTACCATGATTGTAGCTCTCTGGATTCAGAGCTGGTCAATGCCCCGGTCAGTATCAATGTGTTTCCCTAACAAATATGATTGGTGCTTTAACCAAAATGGTCTTAAATAGTAACCTCTGGTATACAGCCCAAAACAATCTCAGTAGTTTATGTTCTTTTTGTGATCTCTGGAACAGATTTGACCAGTAATATAAATATCGTATCTTAGTTGTAGGGCCCTTGAAGAACTTAGTAGGAAGAATAAAGAATGCATATCATCAAACACCAGGAACATTGAACAAAAAATAATCAAGTAATAACAATTGCATTAAACATTGAATAACAAGAATATTAAAGAAATAGGACCATCATGATTGGCTGGATTAAATGAATACAAGAATTCAAAAATGATTTAGTAAATGTAAAAGAGAATATAAATAGACTTAGGAACTCAGCTGTGATACTCATCTGCAATGTTGCTACAGAAAAATGAAACATCCTTCATGGCCCAGGTCATGAAGTTTCTAGAAAAGGCAAGGATATATCAAACATTAAGTTAATAGTGTGAAAATGAAATTATCTCATTAAAGCTTGAGAATAAGACGAGGTTGTACTTTCTCTACTCTTAAATTTGTAGCTAGAAGACCGAGGGGGAAAGGAGGAAGGATTCAGGTGGGAATATAGGAAAAAAACCTCTGTTGAAATGTCCTAAAATAACCCTAGAAAAGGTCATATACAGTGTTTTACAACTGTGATATTTCAAATTCAGTATCATTGCAATGAGGGGAAACTGAGTATACTGTTAAATCAGGAAACGTCCTTTTTCCATGCCAGAAATTAAAAAACCTAAGAATGCAGTGAAATAAAATCAAGGAGGCAAAAGAGTTCTACAATGATACTTTATGACACTGAAGAAAGTAATGGAAGATAACACTAGTGATGGGAGGGCTTTTATTTGCATACTAATAGAATTAATATTGTAAAAATTATTATTTTATAGAAAGCAGTCTTCAAGTTCAATTCAGTCTTCACCAAATACAGCCAATAGAAATTTCAACTGAAATTTAAGAACGCAGTCATGACACTCACATGGTATGTAATAGTGCCCACACCAACAGAGAAACCAAACATGGAAAGCACAATGCCAGAGGAGCACACTGCCTTCTTTCAGATTATATTAGAGAACCGTTATTAAATTAAATAGCATAAATTGGTGTAAATGCTAATAAATCATGGGTACACAAGTTAAGTAGACTTCAGAACACAGAGATAAATCAACACAGAAGGTCATGAGATGTTTAACAAAATTGTCAGTAACACACGTGGAAGAAGACAGTGTCACTTCATTTCCTGGGACAGCATAGGCTGGAAATCCTCATAGACAAGAGAAAAGCACCTGTTTCACTTACACTACACAAAATTAACTCTAAGACTGACAACCAGTTAAGGCAACGAGGGGGAAAATGCTTCAAGGCATATAAATAGGTGAGGACTTTTTAAACAAACTTCATTCTCAGGAAAAGGAATGATTAAGAATGAGATAACTTGAAAAGTACATTCTAGGCAAATGTAACAAGAAGAAGGGGAGCAGCTAACAAAGTAAAAGAAAACTGTGAATCAGTATGCATTTGGTATGGAATTGGTGCCTGGACTACAAAACAAGTAAAAGATTATGATGAAATCATGCAACTAATAAAAGGAACAATGAAGAACCAGTACTTAAAGGAAAAATAACCAGCAATATATAGAAAATGTTTACTGTTTTTAGGTATCAGGAACATGAAAAAGAAACTGGTGCTCAGATTCCAGCTCACAGCAATCATCACGGCCTCTACAATTAGTACCAATGGCAAGAAATGCTGGTGAGGATGGTGGAGAAAAAGAACCTTAAAACACAAACAAGAATTGCCTTTGGATCCAGTTACACCAATTCCAGGTATACACCAAGGACATTAGAGTCACCATACCATGGTAACTCCTACAGACTGATATGGATCACTGCTTTATCTATAACAGCCAGGATACAGAACCAACCTAGAGATTGCTCAAATGTGCTGAAGAAAATAAAGGAAGAAAGGAAAAGGAAAGAAAAGAAAAAAGAAAAGAAAAATATTCTGTGATTGTACAAAAGAAATGTATACTTTCGATTGCTTGGTTAGAGTTGGACTAAGATATTTTCCATTATTTGTGGCTATTGTCATGTGCTTTCCTCCTAATTTCATTCCCAATACCCTTATCATTTGTAGGAGAAAAGGATCCTAATTTTTTCAGTTAATTTAATATCCATCCACCTTGCAGAAGCTGTTTATCAGCAGTACGAGTTCTCTAGTAAAATTTTTGGAATGACTTAAGTACACTATCTCAACATGTACAAAGAGTGATATATTTACTTCTTCCTTTTAAATCTGCAGCACCTGGTCCATGTTTCTTGTCTTATTGCCTTAGCTAGAACTTCAAGTGCTATACTGAATAAACAGGAAGACCCAGAAATAAACGTCTACAACTATAGACACTTGATTTTTAAAATTATTTTTATTTATTTTTATTTATTTATTTTTATTTATTATTATTATTTTATTAGATACTTTCTTCATTTACATTTCAAATGCTATTCCAAATGTCCCCTATACCCTCCCCCCCNCCCTGCTCCCCTGCCCACCCACTCCCACTTCTTGGCCCTGGCGTTTCCCTGTATGAGGCATGTAAAGTTTGCAAGACCAAGGGGCCTCTCTTCCCAACGATGACTGACTAGGCCATCTTCTGCTCTATATGCAGCTGGAGAGACACGAGCTCTGGGGGTACTGAGTAGTTTATATTGTTGTTCCACCTATAGGGTTTCAGACCCCTTCAGTTCCTTGGGTAATTTCTCTAGCTCCTCCATTGGGGTCTCTCTCTTCTATCCTATAGATGACTGTGGGCATCCACTACTATATTTGCCAGGCACTGGCATAGCCTCACCAGAGATAGCTATATCAGTGTCCTTTCAGCAAGTTCTTGCTGGCATATGCAATAGTGTCTGTGTTTGGTGACTGTTTATGTGATGGACCCCTGGGTGGGGCAGTCTCTGGATTGTTTATCCTTTCATCTTAGCACCAAACGTTGTCTCTGCCACTTCTTTCATGGGTATTTTATTCCCTGGTTTGGGGAGGAATGAAGTAGCCACATGTTGGTCTTCCTTCTTGATTTTCTTGTGTTTTGGAGATTGTATCTTGGGTATTCTAGGTTTCTGGGCTAATATCCACTTATCAGTGAGTGCATATCAAGTGAGTTCTTTTGTGATTTGGTTACTTCACTCAGGATGATATCCTCCAGATACATCCATTTGCCTAAGAATTTCATAAATTTATTGTTTTTAATAGCTGAGTAGTACTCCATTGTGTAAATGTACCACATTTTCTGTATCCATTCCTCTGTTGAGGGACATCTGAGTTCTTTCCAGCTTCTGGCTATTATAAATAGGACAGCTAAGAACATAGTGAAGCATGTGAACTTATTACCAGTTGGAGCATCTTCTGGGTATATACCTAGAAGAGGTATTGCTGGATCTTCCGGTAGTAATATGTCCAGTTTTCTGAGGAGCCTCCAGGCTGATTTCCAGAGTGGTTATACAAGCTTGTAATCCCACCAGCAATGGAGGAGTGTTCCTCTTTCTCCACATCCTTGCCAGCATCTACTGTCCCCTGACTATTTTTAACACAGAAGACAAAAATATAAAATGGAAAATAAAATCAAAATATCTTCAGGAAATACTACTGGCCTAACTGGAGGACTTTATGCAGAAGAATGCAAATAGACCCATATTAATCACCCTGCAAAGAACTCAATTCCAAGTGGATCAATAAACTAAATATAAAACCAGATACACTAAGTCTAATGGAAGAGAAAGTTGAAAATAGGCTTGAATTCATTGGTACAGGAGACAATTTTCTGAACAGAATAGGCACTAAGATCAACAATTAATAAATGTGAACTCATGAAACTGAAAAGATTCTGTAAGGCAAAAGATACTATTATTAGGGCAAAATGGCAGCTTACAGATTCGAAAAAGACCTTCAGCAACCCTTCATCTGACAGAGAGTGAATACATAAAATATATAAAGAACTAAATAATTTAGACACTGTCAAACCATGTAACCCAATGAAAAACTGTGCTACAGTGCTAAGCAATGGAATATCTAAAGAGGAAACTCAAATGGCTGAGAAGCACAAAGGAAATGTTCAATATCCTCACTTATCAATGAAATGCAAATCAAAATGACCCTGAGATTCTATCTTATTACAATTAGAATGGCTAAAATCAAATACTCAAGTGTCAGCATATGCTGGCTAAGTTGTGGAGAAAGGGGAACAGTCCTCTATTTATGTTGGCATTAAAAACTTGAACAACCACTCAGGAAACTAATCTGGATTTTTCTCAGAAAACTAATAATAGTTCTATATGACAACTCAGCTATACTGTTTATGGATATACACCTGAGAGATTCTCCACCATATCATAATGACATATGCTCCATTATTTTCATAGCAGCCTTATTTGTAATATCCAGAAGCTAGAAGGAACCCAGATGTTCCTCAAGTGAAAAATGGGTACATAAGATGTGGTACATTTTACAGAATGGAATAATACTATTCAGCAATTAAAAACAAGGACATCATGAATTTTCCAGTCAATTAAATGGAACTAGAAAATATCATCCTCAGTGAGGTAACCCAGACACAAAAGAAAAAGCATGGTATGTACTCACTGGTAAGTAGATATTAGCCAAAAACATATAGACAACTTATGACACACGCCACAGGCCCAAATAATTTAAAGAAGGAAAGTCCAAGTGAGGAAGGTTGAATTCAGCTTAAAATGGCACTAAAATATTCATAGGAGGTAGAAGGAGTAAGAGACATAGGTGGTAGAGGGGATGGGGAAGGTAATGGGGAGGGGGGCAGGATCAGGTGTAGGAAGAGACGAGAGAGGGAGCCAGAGGGCCAGGAGAATGAATGGAAATATGAAGCTTCCTATTATATAGGTTGGGGAATTGGTAGTACAAGACTGCATTAGGATCCCAGGACTCAGTGAGAGTGACCTTAACCAAGATGCCTAATAGTGGGGACATGGAACCTGAAATAACTAGGTTGTTCCCACAGTAGAGAGATAAGAACATCAATCCACCCACAAAACTTTCAATCCAAAATTTGTCTTGTCTAAAAAGAAGTGCTGGGATAAAGATGGAGCAGAGACTGACCAATAACTGACCCAACTTTAGAGCATCCTATAGCAAGCACCAGTCCCTGAAACTATTATTGATATTCTGTCATACTTGCATACAGGAGCCTAGCAGAGCTGACTGAAACAGATGCAAATACCCACAGCCAACATTGAACAGAGCTTTGGGATGCTAATGGAAGAATTTGGGGATGGATTGAAGGCCCTGTGGTGAATAGGATCCTCTCCAGAAGACATATATATATATATATATATATATATATATATAAATATATATATATATATATATATATGTCTACTACCTAGACCCCTGGGAGCTCTCAGAGACTGAACCACAAATCAAAGAACATACACTGGCTAGACAGAAGCCCCTGGCACAGATAGAACAGACATTTAACTGAGTCTCCATGTGGGTTCAACAACTGGAGCAGAAGTTTTCCCTAAAGCTGTAGCCTGACCCTAGAATCCTTTTTTGTTTTTAATAAAAAAATTTAAGAAGTTTATTGGTGGAATAAATGATACTTTCAAGATTTTGACTATATTCCTATTGTTATTCCTATATATTTTTTGAAAAATTTTATTAGATATTTTATTTACATTCCAAATGTTATTCCCTTTCCTGGTTTCCCCTCTTAAAAAGCTCTGTCCCATAACCCATCCCCATGCTTCTATGAGGGTGCTCATCCACCCACCCATTCCCACTTTCCTGTCCTGGCATTCCCCTACACTGGGGCATCAAAACTTCACAGGAACAAAGTCCTCTCTCACATTGATGCCAGAGAAGGCCATCCTCTACTATATATGTAGATGGAGCCATGGGTTGCTCCATGTGTACTCTTTAGTTGGTGGTTTAGTCCTTGGAGCTCTGGGGGGTCTGGTTGTTTGATAATGTTGTTCCTCCTATGTGGTTGCAAATCCCTACAGTTCCGATAGTCCTTTCTCTAATTCCTTCATTGGGGACCCATGCTTAGTCCAATGTTTGGCTCTGAGCCTTTCTATAACAGGGCTCTCTTGTCTGGCCCCAGTGGTAGATGATGTGGCTAATTCTGCAGAGTCGTGATGTAACAGGGTGGGAAGATAACTAGAGGGTACCCATCCTCTAAGAGGAGATGGGGTGGGGGAAAGCACAGAGATACTGGGAATTTGGACAGGATTTAAGATATAAATGAAAAAGTGAAAAGGAAATATATTTTGTCCTAAAAATGACTAATTCATTTGCAAGGCAATGGGTAGACTCCATTATAACATTACATTGAAATTTGATATAGGGAAGAGAAGTAATGTACATTTTCTCTCAGATAAAGAAGATATATGCATTATACCTCTTCAAAATAAAATGCACTGCCAGTTAATTTTGAGTTTTACCATATATGATTATATTTTATTGAAATTATGTTCATCATATTTTTATTTACATATTATACTGAAGTTATGCCATTGTATGAGTTGTTCAAATTGCAAGAGCTGAGTTCTCAACATTATTCAGTGTGTACACTGTTCTTTGTGGCATATACTCTAAGTACTGTGCAAAAATAGTTTACCTTTATATTTAAGTTTATGAACTTTATTTTGTTAAATTATGCATAGCAATGTAATTATGTATTGCAGGGACACTTTCAGATATATTTAGGGGAACTGGACACTTGGGTCTGATAAACTGAGGGCTCAGATAATCACTTTCTGTGGGAGTGATAGTGGTAAAGGTTAACAAAGTCTCATTCCTACTAAGGACAGAAGACAGAGTTAGAAACCTGAAGCAAACTGCAAGATCAAAGACTACTTTGTCCAAGTACCACTCCAGTGACTTTTACTAAATTACAAAGGAGTATGAAGCAGACGTGAAAAAGCTTCCAAACATTTCTCTCTCTGCTAATGGACTCCATCTGTGAAGATTTCAGCAGACACTAACAGGGGAAGGAATGAGAGCACTGCCAATGGTCAGCTGGCCAGAAGTTCCCACGCTATAGCATGCCAGTTACAGCAGCAAAATGACTTGAAGAAAAATGTAGGTTTCTGCATTACTGTGCAACAACTTAGTTTACAAGAGACCCTCAAGAGCATAAAGAGGAAAGAAATGATTGACCAGTGTGCTGCTTGTTCTCATTTAATCTGAGTGTAGAATCATGGTCGTGCTAATGACTGTCTAATAATTAGTGAACATGTACCAACAACTTCCTGGACATGAAGTTAGCCCCCCACTTTCGTAATTGTGACAATACATACACATCTAAAAGAGGACAAGGGCTCTGGATACCACACTCTGAAGGAAAAGATGACCACGTTATGAGAAGCAGTGTGTGCCAAAAAAAGAAAAAGAAAAACAATGGTCTTGTCAGGAATGGTTGTCAAGGTTTTTTAATATATAACAAAGAGGCAAATGGGCATTGTCATTTCATGAGGACAATGCAGAACATTTCCCAGGAGATTTCAGCAACTCGGAGGGCAGGAGAAGGAGGGAAGAAGGAGGAGAGAGCATCAACTAGGGAGTCTTCTGAGCATGTGCTTCTCCTGTACCATTTGTCTTAAATCTTCCTCATGCAGGTCAGCAGCAGTCCCCAGACTGCTGGCTACTGCCACAGCAGCCACTGCTGCCACCACTGCTGCCACAGCAGCCACTGCCACCACTGCTGCCACAGCAGCCACTGCTGCCACCACTGCTACAGCACCCAGAGCTGTGGCGATGACGACGGAGAGATCTGCGGGGTCTGTGGTGGCTCAGACAGCAGCCTCCACCCCCAGAACTGCAGCAGCCACCAGAGCTGCAGCAGCCCCCAGAGCTGCAGCAGCCCCCAGAGCTGGAGCCACAGCAGCTCCCAGAACCCAGGCTACAACAGGAAGACACAGGGGGGCACTTGGGAGGGCATTTAGGTGGGCATTTTGGAGGGCACTTTGGGGTCTGGCACTTGGGAGGGCACTTGGCAGGGGCCTGGCACTGCTGCTGGCTCTGCTGGCAGGACATCTCAGCTGTGGGTGTTCAGGAGCTGTGAGAGAATCATAGATATGTCAAATATCAAGCACTGTGGTAACCTGATCAATGCTGGCCCCACAGAAGCATTAGTGATCATCATAGAAACACCATTCATAGTCATTTCATTTGTAATATACTCAGATTGTCACATTCTGTTCATCCTGTCTTTAAATATCAGAAATCTATGCACATGAGATACAGTTATCTAAAATCCAGAAGCAGTAAATAAATATCTGGTGATACTTAGATAGGTTTGCTATTCTTAGTCTTCACAGTGCAAATATATGTTCTATTTCAATGAACAATTGTTGTAAAAAAGATGACAGTCAAACTGAAGAAGATTAATTTAAGATTAGTGTTTGAAAAGACCTTCTAACACATTTATGGAGTAAGCTCAGCACATGACAGAAAAACATATAAACTCTGTTCAGTCCTCCTTGGAACACTAGCCCATGCTGTGAGATGAGAGGTCAGATGTATCTAAATTACCATCTTCTCTGGCTAAGGGTAGAAAGGTCAGTGTCGTGAACAGATCTCAGAAACTGGGCTCCTTTCCCAAGCCAAACCGAGACCCTGTTGACTTTCCTTGCTTTATTTTTTTAGTGCCAGGGAAGGGAAACATTTTCATCAAAATCAAATTACCCATTTTAACCACTCTAGGCGCACAGTTATCTATACTGAATATACCATCCTAAACAGTCCTAAAAATAAAAGGTACATAGTATTCCTCAGAGTCAAAGTACCCAAAGCTTTTCAGAGTCTCATAGTATCAAGGCTGTGGCTAGTTACTGTCACAGACAACACTGTCTCATTCCTCAGATTTCACCATGTTTTCTGTTATATCAATGTGGTCAGAGGGAGAAGGATCCTTCCCAGAGTCTATCATGGTCTAGTCCAGCTCCACTGTGAAGTCTCTGCCCTGTCCTCCAGGAAAAACTTACCAAGATGAAGGGTAGCACAAGATCTGTAGGTATCTCAGTCAGAGAGTGGATGGAAGGGTCCTGTCCATCGGTCCTTTTATTCTGAGCCTGAGCTCTATCCCAGACTATGAGACGGTGGCTGGAAATGGGATGTCATGCCTACTCATACCCAGACGGTTTTGTTACAGATCATGTCAAGATATTCCTCATCAGCATTCCACTTTGTGGGCAGGCAAGCTGCATCTAACTTAGTATATTACTTAGGCATGGAATCAGGAAATAGATGCTTAGATCCTTAAACCTGGCACTCGCACAGAGTACTTCCACTGGGAACACTTAATTCCGTATCATCCTCCAATTCTACTGGTTGTTGCTGTGATATGTGCCACTGGTGGCCCATGCTAAGATGGAAAAACCTTGAATATCTTGAATGTCTGCTTCCCTCCAGGTACTTTCAAGTTGTGAATATGTGGGCACAGTTCATACATCTACACCAATAAACCCCTGCATGATCAATCTCTCTCAACACCAAGAAATGCTGAGTTGTCATTCTGAAAGTCTATTTAGCCACTTTCATTTTCCACTTAAACTATTATCACAGAATATTAAGGACAATATTTATGGGGATATGTTAAAATCATGAATTTTCAAGATATGGATAAACATGCTTCACAACAAAAGAACTTCCTCTCATATGGGTTCCAAGTGCTAAATCTCATGGTTAATATGGTGCTTAAAACAAAAGAACATCCTCTTATATGGGTTCCAACTGACATATGTGCAAAGTGTTAAACGTTCAGTGGTTAATATGGTGCTTAAAGACATTAACAGAGAGATGGCTCATGAATGGAGAATGCATACTGCTCTTGAAGAGAATCTGAGATTGATTCCAGAACCTAAGTGGGGCAGCTCAGGACAAATTGTAACTCTAGATACATGGCATGTAACATTGTCTTTCATAACTACAATGGTGCAATCACACACACAAACATGCACATACAAACACACATGGGTATACATACTGACTACATAAACCACAAGCACACAAGCATGTTTAAGCACACATATACATGTGCACACATGTGCATGCACATGCAGTAACCTACAATTGAATTATAAAATAATGGCCTCAAAAACAATAATTAAAAGCAGCTGACTCAGACAGATACAGATAGCCACAACTAAACAGTGGATGGAGATGGGGACTCATGGATGAATAGGAAGAAGGATAGCAGGCCACCTGGACAACAGGAACTCCATAGGAAGACTGACAGAATCAACTAACCTGGACCCTTGGGCCTCTCAGAGACTGAACCACCGACCATACAATATACACAGGCTGGACCTAGGCCTTCCTGCAAATATGTAGGCCATTTCCAGATTGGTATGCTTGTGGGTTCTGAACAACTGGAACAGGGGCTATCCTGAAACTTCTTGCCTGTATGTGGGATGTATTCTTCTAGCTGTGCTGCTTTTAATATCCTCAGGGGAGAAGAGGCACCTAGCCTTGCAGGGACTTGAAGTGTCAGGGTGGAAAGGATACACAGGGCCTCCACCCTCTCAGAAGAGAAGGATAGGAGAGAGGAAGTATCGTGTGAGGGCTGAAAGCGAGGGTCAGTGAGCATGATGTAAAGTAAATGAGTGAAAAATATACATTATAATTTTTAAAAGGAGATGTAGATGTTGGGTAAATAATGTGTATGAAAAGGTGCCAAGAAAACCCAAAATTTTATAAACTAATATTCCTTAATAATAATAAAGCAGTGGTTATTACCAGAAAGAATGGGTTTCCCTATTTTTGTCTGTTTCTTTGAATTTGTCTTAGAAAATAATTTATTTTAGATTTTTCATGAAATTACATCTAATCATCCTTTAGCAATATGCTACTAATGTCTTAAATTTTTTACAGAATGGATGAATCTGTAGATGCAACCATATATCTCTCATGGAAACAGAGATGATGTACTGGTAATGTCAGATAGCACATTACTAAAAAGAATGCTAGAAAAGGGGTTCACATAGTATGGAGAGTATTATAATGTTGATAGCCT
Organism: Mus pahari; assembly: GCF_900095145.1. Classification (NCBI taxonomy): domain Eukaryota; kingdom Metazoa; phylum Chordata; class Mammalia; order Rodentia; family Muridae; genus Mus; species Mus pahari. The sequence goes on from NC_034593.1 coordinate 83,097,408, forward strand.
ATAAAATTCACAGGAACAGTCATATACTGTTCTGTATTGTCAGTCTTCTCCTGCATATGAGACAAAACAGATGGTGAGTCATATGTAATCCCAAGAAAAACTACAGCAAACTTATTAGCAAAGATTTGTTCAGGACTCTAAGCCACTTAAGAGAACTACAGACCTTTAGAACGTGACCCTCTTATACCAGTTAATCTGAAATATTTCCCCACCTGCTCTCAAATTTGTTCTTAGGTGAATGATGTGATTTTGCCTCCTTTTTTATGATTTTCCCTAAAATATTTATTACAAATTTAGGTTCCTTAATACTGTACCTTTATTCCACCTTTCTTTCTTTTAATCTATGATGATTAATATAATCAAGATGAATTCCTTGAATTTCGGTGGGTTTTATGTTTTCTCTTATAATCCCTAGTTGAACACATTCATTCTGTAGACACTCAGTGATGTATAAGACTCTGACTACCATCTTCATTGATGTCTATGCTTAGGAACAGATATTCCTAAAGACTTGCATCACCCGAAAGGTACTTAACCTCTGAGACACAGTGAGGTATGTGTGGTCACATGGCCTTGAAGAGTTATTCAGTGTTTCAACTGGGTTGACTTTCTTCTCTTGCTCAGGTTCTTACAACAGCTTTAGTTACTGGGAGAGGTCAGGAGCTGATCCTTATTCACCCAGTGGCAGTTATGCCAGGCTCACCTTGGGATTTCTAGGATGATGCAGCTGACATGGCAGCTAGCCTACTGGGAAAAACAACACTCAGGTCCAAAGGTGACTTGCCTGGGCACAGTCATGAATGAGCAACATGCTTGTTGGACTAAGACCAGAATCTAGCCTTGAGTGTGATCTCTGGAGACTTAAACCTCAAGCCAATGTGAATGTCATGGTTAGTAAACTATGGACAGTCTGAGGGCTTCAGTTATCAGGTGTGTTCTGAGAGGCACAACAAGGAGCATCAAGACTAAGAAACCCAAGGTTGCAGTTGTGGCATAGCTTGTGGTTATCCAACTGTTCTCTAATTACAGTTAGGATCTTCTCAAGGAGAGGGGAAGCATGCCTGGTACTGAAACCTAGACAACTATCCAGAGCCAATGAGGTCTTAAATCTTTGAGGAAAATTTACCACAATCATACTTCAGTAGCATAATCCCCTACTGCACTCTAAATATTTCTCCCTGTACCCCAGAGAAAAGTATAGTTCTCACCCCCATTAAGAAAATACTCTTATAAACAGAGGCCCTGAAAGAAAACCACAATTCAAAAGGCAGATTGAACAGATCAGTCCCAACCAATAGATCTTCTTAACAACTTCAGCAAGTAAATATCAACTGTTATTACAGAAGAGCAAGTGAATAAATTGTAAGGGCCAGAAGTTCAGTGAGTTGCTGTGAGAATGTTTCTCCCAGTAAGACTATAGGCTAGACCCATAAAGTCTCACCAGCATGGCTGTCTACCCATGAGCTGAATAATAACAACAACAGTAAACATTACAAAGTAAACAGACGAAAGCCCTTGAGGCTCCAGCCCTCCTGTAAGGACCACAAGCCACTAGGGAATCCTGAGAGCAGAAAAATTCTTCTTCCTTGGGGAAGAGCATATCAATAAGTTATCCAGTACCAAATACTTACCTATAAAAATGTACATAGAAATAACTTTATGCTGACTGAGAAGATTAAATTTAGGAATGCAAAATTACATGGAATATAGAGGGGGAGTGGGTGGGTAGGGGAGCAGGGGGGTATAGGGGACTTTGGGGATATCATTTAAAATGTAAATGATTTAAATACCTAATAAAAATTGGAAAAAGAAAGAATTTGAAAAGTGTCAAAGAGGAATTGATATGTAGTAGAGGATACAGCAATAAAAGGAAATGGAAAGACAATATAGATGTATTGTCATCTCAAAATTTTAAATAAAACTGCTCCATTACATAAATATTAAAAATTACCAGAAAAAATATGTAAGGACACACAGTAAAATACAACTGGAAACACTTTCTATGATGAACTCAGACACCAACATTCTGTATCTAAAAGTAACACATAAAGCACATATTTACTAGTGGATATTATTGCTCCAAGGAAGAGATTCGTTACCCTCATACTATCTATGTCACTGTTCCACCAATGAGCCAACGATGCCTTACCTATCACGATTGTAGCTCTCTGGGTTCACAACTGCTTACTGTTTTTGAAGAGTTTTTATCCTACCCAACAGAAACTAGCATAGCATGGTTTTAGACTATTAAAGGTATCCAGCAGGTTGTTAATGCCCTCATCAGTACCAATGTGCTTTCTTATGCACTGTAATAAAAATGAAGGGTGCTTTCATCAAAAGAGTCTTAAATATCAACCTCTGGTGCACAGTGCAATACAATCACTGTAGTTTATAAACATTTTGTTATCTCCGGAACTGATTGGACCAACAATAAGAATATCTTAGTTTAGTTGTGGACCTATACTATACTATATTAAAATGTATTTCAGAGATTCATTGAACACTGATGGTAGATATATACATATATTTCCACATGGCACATCGCTTTTATCAGAATTTTCTCTACCCTCCCCTCATGATCCTCTCCTTCTACCACTGTACTTTTGAATTTAAAAGAAGATGTAACAGGGGACCTTGAAGAACTAAGTAGGATGAGTAAAAGGTGAATTTCATCAAATTCCAGGAAACTCGTGGGGTGAAAAATAATCAAGTAATAACAATTATATTAAAGCATTGAAAAGCAAGCACATTAAGGAAATGGTACCATCATGGTTGGCTTGATTACATGGATGCAAGAATTATAAAACAATTTTAAAATGATAAATGTAATAGAGCAAATGAATAGACTTAGGCACACAGTTGTGATACTCATCTCCAATGAGGAGAGAAAGGGTACAGAAAGATCAAACATCATGCATGGCCTATGCTATGAAGGTTCTAGAAAGAGCAATGGTATATCAAACACTAAGTTAATAGTGTGAACATAAAAATTGTTTCATTAAGTCTTCAGAATCAGACAAGGGTGTACACATTATCTACTAGCAAATTTGTAGCTACACACCTGAGAGAGAGAGACAGGTGTAAGAGATTCAAGTTGGAAAATAGGAAAAAAAAACGCTGCTGAAATGCCCTAAAAATGACCCTAGACAAGGGTCACATACAATGTTTTACAACTTTGATGTTTCAAATTCAGTAACATAGCTATAAGGAAAAAAATGAATATACTGCTAACTCAGGAAACATATTTTTCCATTGTTGAAATTAAAAATCTAGGAATGCTGTGATATAAATTCAAGGAGGCAAAATAGTTCTACAATGATACTTTATGACACTGAAGAAAGGAATGGACGATAACACTAATAATGGGAGGGCTTCCATTTGCATACTAATAGAGTTAATATTCTGAAAATTATTATATTCTAGAAAGCAGTCTTCAAATTCAATTCAATCTTCATCAAATATAGCACAATAAAAATTTTAATTGAAAAATTTGAGAAAGCAACCATAAAATTTAAAAGAACCCACAAAACAAGGAAATCAAACATGGAACACACAATGTCAAAAGTATCACAAGACATACTTTCAAGTTATATTCCAGAGCTAAATTATGATATTAAATAGCATAAATTTCTGTAAACTGCCAGAAAATGATGTGGACACTAGTTAAGTAGACTTCAGAACACAGAGATAAATCAACACAGAGACAGACATGAAATCTGTGACAAAAGTGTAAATAACACGTTGAAGAAGAGAGTGTCTCTTCAGTACCTGCGACAGCAAAAGCTGGAAATCCTCATAGACAAGAGAAAAACCACACCTGTTTCACTTACACAGCACAAATCAACTCTAAGACTGACAGCCACTCAAGGTAGTGAGGAAGAAAATGCTTTGAGGCATATAAATAGGCAAGGACTTTCCCCCCTCCACCCCCCAAAAAACCTTCATTCTTAGGAAAAGGAATGATTAAGAATGAGGTTGAGTTGAATAGTACATTCTAGGCAAATATAACAAGAAGAAAAGGAGCAGCTAATAAAATGATAGAAAACTGTGCATCAGTATACATTTGGTATGGAATTGGTTCCTAGGCTACAAAAAAAGTAGAAGATTACCATGAAATCATACAACTAATAAAAGAAAAAATGAACAACCAATACTCAAAAGAAAAAAAAACAGTGATATATGTATGTTTACTGGTTTTAGCCCTCAAGAACGAGGGGAAAAAATAACTGGTGCTCAGATTCCAGTTCACAGCAATCATCACAGCCAATATCAGGAAAACATATGTCAAGAAATGCTGGTGAGGATGGTGGAAAAAGTGAACCTCAAAACCCAAACAATAATTGCCTTTGGATCCAGTTACACCAATTCCAGATATACACCAAAGACATCAGAGTCACCATACCACAATGACACCTACAGACTGATATGTATCATTGCATTATTTATAACAGCCAGGTGACAGAACCAACCTAGAGAATCCTCACATATGGGAAAGAAAAGAAAGGAAGAAAAGAAAACAAAAATATTCTGAGCTTGTACAAAGGAACTATATTCTTTCACTTGCTTGGTTAGAGTTACACTAAGATATTTTACATTATTTGTGACTATTCTGACGTGCTTTCCCCCTAATTTCTTTCTCAATACCCTTATTATTTGTAGGAAGGAAGGATCCTGATTTTGTTCAGTTAATTTTATATCCACCCACCTTGCAGAAGTTTTTTATCAGCAGTATGAGTTTGTTTATATAATGGATTATGGAAGAAACTCATGTCACTAATTGAAGAAGGTATCAGAAGATGAGAAGATCTCCCACACTTATGGATTGGTATTGATAACAGAGAAAATGGCCATTTTGCCCTAATCAATCCACAGGGTCATTCAATTCCCATCAAAAATCTAACAGAGTTTTTTACAGACTTTTGAAGAGCAATTCTCAAATTCATAAGTAAATACAAAAAAAACCCAGAGAATAGTAAAAACAAACAATCCTGAACAATAAAATTCTTTTGGAGGAATCGCTATCCCTGACCTCAAGCTGAACTACAGAGCAATAGTGAGAAAAAAACCTTAACAAACAAACAAAAATCACTTGCAGTGTATTGATACAGAAACATCCAGGTTAATCAATAGGATTTAATCAAAGATATTGAAATAAAATGTTATGGACACTTGATTTTTGACAAAGAAGCCAAAAAGCATACAATGGAAAAAGAAAGCCTCTTCAGGAAATAGTGTGAGTCTAACTGGATGTCTGCGTGCAGGAGAACGCAAATAGACCCATTTTTGTCATCCTACAGGAAACTTAATTCCCAGTGGATCAAGAATCTCAACATAAAACCAGATACAATAAATATAATAGAAGAGAAAGTAGAAAATAGGATTGAATTCACTAGTACAGGAGACAATTTTCTGAACAGAACAGGCACTAAGATCAACAATTAATAAATGTGACCTCATGAAACTAAAAATCTTCTGTAAGGCAAAGGACACTGTCATTAGGACAATATGGCAGCTTACAGATTCAGAAAAGGCCTTCTGCAACTCTTTATCTGACAGAGGGCTAAAATATAAAATATATAAAGAACTAAAGAAGTTAGACTCCAGTAAACCAAGTAACCCAATGAAAATCTGTGGTACAGTGCTAAACAAGAGAATATCTAAAGAGGAATATCAAAGGGCAGAGAAGCATATATATTGGGAGTCTTGGGGTGCATTAGTATATATGTATGTGTGTATACATATATGTGTATATACATATACATATATATATATGTATATACATACATATATATGTACATATATATACTCATACACACACATACACACACATACACACATATACACACACATACACACACAAACACACACACACAAGCTGAACTACAGAGCAATATATATATCATCCTTATGAGATATATAATATTATATATATATATATATATATATATATATATATATATATATATATATACATTATATCATCCTTAGTTATCAGGAAAATGCAAATTAAAATGACCCTGAGATTCCATCCTACAACAATCAGAATGGCTAAGATCTAAAACTCAAGTGACAGCATATGCTGGCTAGCTTGTGGAAAAAGGAGAACACTCCTTCATTACTAGTGGGATTGCAAACTTAAACAACTACTCCAAAAATCAATTTAGCATTTTCTCAGAAAACTAGAAATAATTCTCTCTGACAATTCAGCTATACTGCTCATGGACATATACTCAAAAGATTCTCCACCATACCACAAGGACACAAGGACACATGCTCCATTATGTTTATAGCAACCTTATTTGTAATACCCAGAAGCTAGAAAGAACCCAGATGTCCCTCAACTGAAGAATGGGTACAGAAGATGTGGTTCATTTACACAACGGAATAATACTATACAACTATTCAAAACAAGGGCATCATGAATTTTCCAATCGATTAAGTGGAACTAAAAAATCTCATCCTCAGTGAGGTAACCCAGACCCAAAAGGAAAAGAAAGCATGATATGTACTCACTGGTTAGTGGATATTAGCCATAAAATACACAATAGCCATCATACATCCCACAGACCCAGACCCGAAGAACTTAAAGAAGGAGGGTCCAAGTGAGGATGCTTCAATCCAGCTTAAAAGGGGAAACAAAATAGTGATAGGAGACAGAAGGAGGGACAGATCTAGATGGTAGAGGGAATGGGGAAAGGAATACAAAGGCAGGGTCAAGTCTGGGAAGAGACAAGTGAGAGAGCCAGAGGGACAGGAGAATGAATAGATATATGCAGCTTCCTAGAGTGGTGGTGGGGGGGGGGTGGGAATTGGGAGTCTTGGGGTGCATTAGGCTCCCAGGACTCAGTGAGGATGACCTTAACCAAATTGCCTAACAGTGGGGATATGGAACCTAAAACAGCCAGGCGGATACCCCAGTAGAGGGATAATGACACCAGCCTACCCAGAAAACCTTCCACCCAAAATTTGTCTTGCCTAACATTGTACAGAGCTTGGGGACTCTTATGGATGAAGTGGGGGAGGGATTGAAGGGCCTTCGGTGGACAGGAACCTCACCCAAAGACCAAAAAAGTCAACTAACCTGGACCCTTGGAAGTTCTCAGAGACTGAATCACCAATCAAAGAGTATAAACTGGATGAACAGAGGCCCCTACAGAGAGCAAGCATCTAACTGAGTCTCCATGTAGGTCCCCCAACAACTGGAGAGTTGGTTGTCGCTAAATCTGTAGCCTGACTCTAGAATCCTTTCTACAATAGGCCTCTTTTGTCTGGCCTCAGTGGGAGATGATATGCCCAATTTTGCAGAGTGATGACGCAAAAGGGTAGGGGATACCTAGACGGTCCTCACCTTCTAAGAGGAGAAGGAATAGGTAATGTGACAAGGATACTGTGCAGTGGGACAGTGCTTAAGACTTAAGTAAATAAAAACATAAATAAATAAATAAGGAACTATATTCTCTCCTAAAAACTGATTAATTCATTTGCAGGTTAATAGGTATACTCAGTTATAAGATTACATTAAAAATACAGAAGTAATGTGCATTTTCTCTCATATAAAGAAGAAATATGCATTATACTTCTTCAAAATAAAATGTTCTACCACTTAATTTTAAGATTTACCATATATGATTATATTTTATTGAAACAATGCTCATTATAATTTTATTTACATGTTATAAAGAGGATATGCCATTTTATGAAATGTTCAAGTTGCAAGTTGTGAATTATCAACCTTATTCAGTGTGTGCATTGTTCTTTGTGGCATACACTCTAAGTATTGTGCAAAAATAATTCACCTTTACATTTAAATTAATGAACTTTATTTTGCTTAAATTATGCATAGCATTGTGGATGTACATTGTAGGAACATTTTCACATATATTTAAAAGAACTGTACACTAGGGTCTGATAGGGTGAGTTAGTGCTCAGAAAATCCCTTTCTGTGGCAGTAACAGTGGTAAGTGTTAACAAAGTCTCATTCCTACTGGGGACAGAGTTAGAAACTTGAAGCAAATCACAAGGTCAAAGACTACTTTGTCTGAGTGCTTGTCCAGTGACTTGTATTAAATTACAACAAAGAAGTAGGAAGCAGACATGAAAAGGCTTCCAAACATTTCTCTCTCTGCTAAAGAACTCCTCATCTGTGAAGATTTCAGCAGGCACTAACAGGGGAAGGAATGAGAGCACTGCCAATGGTCAGCTGGCCAGAAGTTCCCACACTACAGTGTCAGTTACAGCAGCAAAATGACTTGAAAAATTCAGGTGACAGCAGATGCTGGCAAGGATATGGAGAAAGAGGAACACTCCTCCATTGTTGGTGGGATTGCAAGCTGGTACAAACACTCTGGAAATCAGTCTGGCAGTTTCTCCGAAAATTGGACATAGTACTACCAGAAGATCCAGCAATACCTCTCCTGGGCATATACCCAGAAGATGTTCCAACTTGTAATAAGGATACATGCTCCACTATTTTCATACCAGCCTTATTTATAATAGCCAGAAGCTGGAAAGAACCCAGATGACCCTCAACAGAAGAATGGATACAGAAAATGTGGAACATTTACACAATGGAGTACTCAGCTATTAAAAACAATGAATTTATGAAATTCTTAGGCAAATGGATGAATCTGGAGGATATCATCCTGAGTGAGGTAGCCCAATCACCAAAGAACACACATGATATGCACTCACTGATAAGTGTATGTTAGCCCAGAAACTTAGAATATGCAAGATACAATTTGCAAAACACAAGAAATTCAAGAAGAAGGAAGACCAACGTGTGGATACTTTGTTCCTTTTTAGAATGGGGAATAAAATACCCATGGAAGGAGTTACAAAGACAGAGAACAGAGCCTGAAGGAAGAACTACCCAGACTGCCCCACATGGGGATCCACCCCATAAACCACCACCAAACCCAGTCACTAGGGAGATGCCAACAAGAACCTGCTGACAGGACCTCGATATAGTTGTCTCCTGCGAGGCTCTGCCAGTGCTTGGCAAAGACAGAAGTGGATGCTCACAGTCATCCATTGGATGGAGCACAAGGTCTCCAGTGAAGGAGCCAGATAAATAACCAGGGAGCTGAAGGGGACTGAAGCCCCATAGGAGGAACATCAGTATGAACTACTGAGTACCTCCAGAGTTCCTTCAAATCACCAATCAAAGAGAGCACATAGTGGAACTTGTGGCTCTAGCTATATGTGTAGCAGAGGATGGACTAGTTGTTCATCAAGGGGAGGAAAGACCCTTGGTCCTGTGAAGGCTCTAAGCCCCAGTATAGGGGAATGCCAGAACAAGGAATGGGAGTGGGTAGGCTGGGGAGCAGGGGGAGGGGGAGGGGATAGGGGATTTTCAGAGGGGAAACAAGGGAAGGGGATAGCATTTGAAATATCTAATTAAAAAATGTAGGTTTCTGCATTTCTGTGTAACAACTTTGTTTACAAGAGACAATCAAGAACATAAAGAGGAAAGAAATGACTGACCACTGTACTGCTTGTTCTCATTTAATCTGAGTGAAGAATCATGGTCCTGCTAATGAGTGTCTACCAGTGGACATGTACCAACTGCTCCTTGGACACTGAGGTAGTGCTCCACTTTTATAATAGTGACAACTGATCATTGAAAAATAGAAAGGAAGTTCTTACAGCTAGAGTACAGGTGTTAGTATCACATCACAGGAAATACATACGCATCTAAAAGAGGACAACCCATCTGGGTACCACGCTGTTTGAAGGAAAAGATGACTATGTGATGAGAAGCAGGGTATGCCAAGAAAAAAAGAAAAGCAATGGTCTTGTCAGGAATGGTTGTCAAGGTTTTTTAATTTATAGCAAAGAGGCAAATGGGCATTGTCATTTCCTGGGGAGAACACAGAAAATTTCCCAGGAGATTTCAGCACCCCAAAGGGCAGAGCAAGGAGGGAAACAGGAGGAGAGAGCATCAGGCATTGGTGAGGCTTCTGAGCATGTGCTCCTCCCGCAGCATTTGTCTGAAGTCCTCCTCACCCAGGTCAGCAGCAGTCCCCAGACTGCTGACTACTGCCACAGCAGCCACTGCTGCCACCACTGCTGCCACAGCAGCCACTGCTGCCACCACTGCTGCCACAGCAGCCACTGCTGCCACCACTGCTGCCACAGCAGCCACTGCTGCCTCCACTGCTACAGCATCCAGAGCTGTGGCGATGGCGACGAAGAGATCTGCGGGGTCTGTGGTGGCTCAAACAGCAGCCTCCACCCCCAGAACTGCAGCAGCCACCAGAGCTGCAGCAGCCCCCAGAGCTGCAGCAACATCCAGAGCTGGAGCCACAGAAGCCCCCAGAACCCAGTCTACAGCAAGACACATGGTGACACTTGGGAGGGCACTTAGGGTGTCATTTTGGAGGTCACTTTGGGGTCTGGCACTTGGGAGGACACTTGGCAGGGGCCTGACACTGCTGCTGGCTCTGCTGGCAGGACATCTCAGCTGTGAGTATTCAGGAGCTGTGAGAGAATAACACACTTTTCAGACACCAGACATTGTGGCCCCCTAGCCCATACTGCTCCCCCACCCTGGGCAGAAGTATAACTGATCATCATAAAAACACATCTATAATCGTTTAATTTATAATATTCTCAGTTGTTACATCCCGTTTATCATGGCTTTGGGACACCAGAAACATGAGCCCATGAGATATGATTACCTGAAATTTGGCAGCTGTAAATAAATATCTAGTGACATTTAGAAAATGTGTGCGATTCTTAATCCTTATACATGTGCCAATATATGTTCTATTTCAAAGATGACTAATTGTAAAGGATAGAACAATAATTTTTTGAAGGTGCTTTTAGTATAATGTCAGTATTTCATAGAAACTTCTAGAACTCTTAGGGAGTAAGCTCAGCCACTGACAGAAAAATATGTAAACCCTGTTCAAACCTCTATGGGAACACAAGACCCTGTTGTGAGGTAAGAGGTCAGATGTATCCAATTACCAACTGCTCAGGCTAAGGGTGGCAAGCTCAGGGTCATCCTGGTGCTGTCCAATTGATCAGAGAAATATGTGACCAGATCCTGGAAGCAGGATTCTCTGTCTCATGACAAACTGAAATCCCGTTGCTTGTTCCTGACTCTAGCTCTTTACTGGCAGAGAGGGGAAACTTTGTATTCAGAAGTCAAGTCCCCCTAGAAACCTGTCCAGATGCACAGTTATTTGTGCTGAGTGTCCCATCCTAAAGGGTCCTATACACTGAAAGTACTGTGTGCTCTCCAGAGGTAGAATATCTGGTGTTTTCCAGTGTCTCTTTACCAAGGCTGTGGCTAGTAGCTGACAGTGCCACCCTTGCCTCACCCCTCAGACTTTACCATGTTTTATGATCTATCAATATGAGTGCAAGGCTGACGGATCCTTCCCAGTACCTGTCCAGCTCTAGTATGGCTCCACTCCTAAAGTCTCTGCCTTACTTCCAGTAGACACTTACCAAGATGATGGGTAGCACAAGCTCTGTGGGTATCTCAGCCAGTGAGTGAATGGAAGCACCCTGTCCATAGGTCCTTTTATTCTGACCCCTGGGCTCTGTCCCAGCCTCTGAGACAGTGGCTGGACATGGCACACCCTCCTTACACCCACATAGTCATATCATTAAAGATGACCAGTTGTTTCTCCCGAGCCTTCTTCTATGATGTCCAGGCATGCTGCATCTGTCTTTGAGCATGACTTAGACATGAAAGGAGGAAGTGGATTCCTGGATTCTTAATCCCAGCATTGGTACAGAGTGTCTACAGTAGGAATCAGTCATGTTTCCATCTTCTATGCCTTTTTTGTTGGTTTTTATCTGCGAGATGTGCAGCTTGTAGCCAAAGTCGAGCTAACAAAATATTCAAGTTTCTTGTATGTCTCCTTCCACCCATTCACTTTCCCTCTGGGCCTATGTGAGTGCACTTTAGACATCTACCTTGCATAATGTAAAACATTGCACAAAGGAGCTGGCTCAGCCCCATGATATGTTGAGGTGTTGTCTTGAAAGTCAATTTAGCCTATGTCATTTCCCACTTCAACTATTACAATAAAATATTAATGACAATATTTATCAGAATATTTTGAGAGTAAATGAAATATCAACACAAGAATAAGAAATAGTGCCTACTAGCAGTAGTAGAGGATCTTAGTATCGTGTTTACAAAATGTGTGAAACCTGCCACATGTATGATGAGGATTCTACCACTGAACAGTATAATATGAACTAGAGAAATGTTTCATCACTGCAAATTGCATACTCCTCTAATAGAGCCCTGCTGTTAGTTCCCAGCACCTGATTGGATGGCTAACATAACTGTGCTTCCAGGTGAAGAAACAATGACCACTCTTCTGACCTCCAAAGGCACAGGATGCCAAATGCACATATGCACATAAATATATAATTAAAATATTAATATTTTTAAAACAATAATTGAAGGATAGTGGAGATCTTTAGTATATATTGTCTGTATGGAAATGTCACAAGAAAACTATGATTTTGTAAAATTAATGTTCACTAATAATATAAAAAGAAGTGCTACCTTCCAGAATGTAGATCTTCTTATCTTTGTTTTTTGATTCTTCAAATTTAATCTTCACATATATTTTATATAGGATATGTTTTCATATGCATCATTTGTTAGGGCTATAATAGTATTATCTTTATTATTTCAGTGTTACTAGATATTCCGTGGAAACCAGCACACCTCTGCCATGAAAAGTGCAAACCATTTTTGGTGACATTATAGTTGGTGAAGAGTTCAGAAGAGAACCAGGAAAGAAATTCATATGAAATATAAAGAGTGATGTTTACAGTTGAGACAAAAAAAGCATACAGTGTGAGACATTGTCAGTTTCTTCCTACATGTGAAACAAAATAGTTAATTGAGCCATATCCTCACCTGTAGGGCATCAAGTAATTTAAAAGAAGCAGTCATTGAATATACACACAATACATGATTATACTTTTTAAGTAGATAATTAAAAGTATGATTTCCTAGGACTTTTTCAGGAACCCATACCCTGCTCTCCCATTCTGGATGATTCTTCCTTTCTTAATTTAACTCATTCCTTTCCCATTTCTCAGAACTGATCACTTGTCCCCTGCTATTTCCTTCTCTATTTCATGCCCACACCAGAACCCTAGCAATGGTCCTATTTTACTTTCCAAGTCTCTGAAGTCATTCATGTTCTCAAACCTGAAGATTTATAGCTAGAAACCTTTGATGAGAGAAAATATAGGATGTTACCTTGGGTCTGGGTTACCACTCTCAATATGATACTTCTATTTTCACAATTTACATTCAAAGTTCTTTTTATTTTTCTTTACAGCTGTGTACTTTTCTATAGTGTGTATATATATCATGTTTTTATTATCCATTTGTCCACTGAAGGTAATTTCGGTTATTTCTCTTTCCTGTTTCGTGAATAGAGCAGCAGTGAACATGACTCAGCAAGTACCTGTAGAGTAGGATGTGGAAGAGAAGCCCTCTTTTGAGTTGTTCATCAGCGTTGTCCAAGACAGTCCTCAAACACTTCAGGCCACTGCTGTAGTCCATGGTTGTCTCCTAGAAGTGAAAATTAAGTCTCTTTTGCTAAAGATAGCATACTGTTCAGACACAGGGTTAAGAGGCCCATGAGCTAGAAATTTCAGGTGAAGATGCCATGCATGCTTACATAGGAGGGAAGCCACTAACAGTCCTATCCATCTATGATGTCTATGTAACACAACAACAAGCAGCATAGCATGATAACCATAAGTATGCAACCAGCACACACACCTCCGTGGTAACCAAAAGCTCTCTAATTAGACTTAAAATATAATAGATAAGGGGGAAATCATGCCTGGTAATGGAAATCTAGTGAACTACCTCAACAAATGAGGTCATAGATCTTGTAGGATATTCTATAACCAACATTTTATTAAACCAGCACAATTCCTAACTGCACTCTAAACATTTATCCTTATAGTGCCAGATAAGTGTAGTTCTCGTATTCATCAACAGTTGTAAACTATTACAGAAAACCATAACTAATGCAAATCCAGAGTTGTGGAGCCCAGACCTGACTGATACATCTGCAATACTATGACCACCCCTTAAGGCTCAGTGATCATTGTAGAAATGGGGACAAAAAGATTGTAAGATCCAGAGGAACAGGGGATTAGTTGTGCAATTATATCTTCTAGGACTGTCAGAAAATACACTAAAAAATTCTCACCAACATGACTATTTAAGCATGAAATGAACAAGAACAACTCCAGACATACTGACATGAATTGGGTAAACCTACTAGGCCTCAATGCTGCAAAAAGAACTACAGGCAACTAGGGAATGCTGTAAATGGAATAAATAGTACTTCCCAGAGAAAAGCATACCAACTGGTTATATAATACCAAATGGACAGCTCTTAAAGTATACATAATATTATATAGACTATAAACTGGACAGGTTGTATTTAAAAACACATACTTATGCACACATGTGCATGTGTGTGTGTATATATATGTATATGTATATATATATATATATATGTGAATATATGTGTATATATGAATATGTGTGTATATATGAATATGTGTATCTATGAATAATGTATATGTTTATGTGTGTATGTGTACATGTAAAACAATTTTTGAAAACATAGGCCATGGATTCTGTCTCTGTCTCTGTCTCTGTCTCTGTCTCTCTCTCTCTCTCTCTCTCTCTCTCTCTTTCTCTCTCTCTGGATTTCACTAGTTTCTTCATAGGCTGTACATGAAGGTTCTATTTTGAACTTGTATTTTTTAATAAAATTTTAATGGAAGTGGTTTGTATTCTCTATAGAATGCCATGGTGGTAGAGAGTCATACTTTATACATTACTCCAAAATTTTTTTTAAAAAGTCAGTGTGGTGTAGATGAAGGAAAGTAAGTTTGAATTGGATGATTGGCAAAGCCTCTTCTCCACTAATGCTGATTGAAAAACAATGTGAGGCTGGGTCACTTGAGAAGGGTAAGAACAGATAAAATGTGGGAGAGATATGTGGATATTTATAAACATGTATAGAGAGTCTACATAGAGAGATATGTACCTCTCTATCATCTATTTTTCATGTGTGTCTACCCATCTTTCTTTTTTCTAAGTGCATCTACTCTTTACACATACCCAAAGTCCTATGTCAAAATACAGCATCCAAATCTCCCTTGTCTATCCATGATTCTGTTGCAATATCAGATACAATAGAAGATGTTAACACTCCCATAAATTATTAGCAAAGACTTGTCCAGGACTGTATACCACTTAACAGGAGTAAAATCATTATGCTATACAGCCCTTTGTGCTTCCTTTTCCTGAAGAAATTCCTACCTGCTCCCAAAACTGTTCTTAGGGAACGATGTAATTTTTCATACTTTGCTTGTAAGTTTTCCTTAAACACACACCATGCCTTTTGGCTCCCAGGATACTGAAGCTGGGTTCCACTTTTTTCATTCAATCCATCATATTTAATGTAATTGTCATGTGTTTCTTTGACAACCTTTGTTAGTGTTTGTGGGCTTTTTAACTTATCTTCAGTAGTTGAATACAGCACTATGCCTCCAATAGATATTTTATGGTATCTAAGCCTCTCACTAACATCACCACTGATAACTCAGCACATAAATAGCTATTCCTTATAACTTAGGTCACCACATGGAAACTAGAAGCCTCTGAGACAGACTGAGGCTTGTATTTCAACATGACTTGAGAAACTTGCCACAGTCATACCTGGTCTGCCATTTGCTCTTCTGCTTATGTTGTTCCAAAGTGATTAGTAACAGGGAAGAGGTCGGGAATTGATTCCTAGTTTCCATAATGAGCTGTGTTCTGGTCAACTCCTGTCTTTTGAGATGACTAAGATGAAATGAATCTGTTCCATACTTATGCTTCTGTGCATAACAACACCCAGTTCCTCAACTGATGTGGATGAGTATAGCTATGTGTGAGTAGCATGCCTGCTGAAAGAAGAGTAATGGACATAGGCTTCAAGCCAATATTAACACCTCAACTCCCAAGTTGGCATTCTTAGGGTTTTCAATTATCAGGTATTTCCTAAATGTAAAACAAAGGCAAATTTTCTCTATCACATAGAAAATAGGTAAGCACTGGGAGGTCTCACTGGGATCACTGGGAGCAAGAAGCAATCCAAGTGGAAAAAATAATGCTACTTTGAGCAAATACTGGGTTTAAACGGAGATTTTTGTTGCTTTGTTTTGTTGAACTATTTAGCAATTACAAATCGTGAAACAATATTCTCACAAATAAATTTAATCTTTATGGTCTTTATATAGTTTATATATTAGTCCTCTATCAGTTGTGTACTTGGTAAAACAAAAATCATTTTCCAGTCTGTAAGATCCCACTTTGTCAAAATGATGCCATCTAGCTTTTCAGTTTCCTGAGGTCCCATGTACTAATTGTGGATCTTAGTACCTGTGCTAATGTTGTCCTGTTCAGAAAGTACTCTCCTGTGACAAGGCTAGTCACAATCTGTCTTCTATCAGGTTCAGTATATTTGGTCTTATGTTGGGGTCTTTGATCCAATTGGAGTTGAGTTTTGTACAGGGTTATAAATAGAAACCTATTTGCACTCTTCTATATGCAGACATTCAGTTTGAACACCACCGTTTGTTGTAGATAATTTTTTCCAGTGTATAGTTCTAGTTTTTATCAAAAGTTATGTGAGAAGTGTGTGAATTTACATCTCAACCTTCAATTATTTAATTCCATTCATTGACATGTCTCTTTCTGTGCCAATACCATGCAAATTTTATTAGTATAGCTTTGTAGTACAATTTTATATCAGGGACGGTGATTCCACCAGACGTTCTTTTACTGTTCAGGATTAAC
Organism: Mus pahari; assembly: GCF_900095145.1. Classification (NCBI taxonomy): domain Eukaryota; kingdom Metazoa; phylum Chordata; class Mammalia; order Rodentia; family Muridae; genus Mus; species Mus pahari. The sequence continues at coordinate 83,114,269 of NC_034593.1, forward strand.
TATCCTGGCTTTGTTGTTGTTGTTGTTGTTGTTGTTGTTGTTGTTGTTTGTTTGTNTGTGTGTGTGTGTGTGTTTCATATAAATCTGAGACTTGTCCTTTCAAGGTTTATAAAGAATTGTGTTAGAATCAAGGAGCTAAAGGGGTCAGCAACTCTATAGGAGGATCAACAATATGAACTAACCAATACCTCACAGAACTGTGGCTCTAGCTGCATAGATGTGCCCTAGTTGGCCATCAATGGGAGGAGAGGCCCTTGGTCTTGGGAAGATCATATGCCCGAGTACAGAGGAATGCCAGGGCCAGAAAGTGGGAGTGGGTGGGTTGGAGAGCAGGGTGGGGGAAGGGTACAGAGGACTTTCAGGATAACATTTAAAATGTAAATGAAGAAAACATCTAATAAAATGAAAAAAAAAAAAGAATCATAATGGGGATTGCATCGAATCTGTAGATTGCTTTTGGTAAGATGGCTGCTTTCACTATGTTAATCTTGAACATGAGAGAAATTTCCTTCTACAATTGCTTTGTTCAATGATTTGAAGTTTTTATCATATAATTCTTTCACATGCTTGGTTAGAGTTATCACAAGCTATTGTTAAAGGTGTTGTTTCCTTAATTTCTTTCCCAGACTATTTGTCATTTGTCTATAGGAAGAATACTAATTTGGGGAGTTAATTCTGTATCCACTTACTTTGCTGAAAGTGTTTATCAGTTGTAGGAGTTTCCTGATGGAAGTTTTCAGATCATTTGTGTATATGCAAATGAAGATATTCTGACTTGTTTCTTCCCAATTTGAAGTCTAGCTAAGACTTCAAGCACTGTATTGAATAGTTATGGTAAGAGTGGACAACCTTGTCTTGTTCCTGATATTAATAGAAATTTTTTTGAGTTTTCATTTGACTTGATGTTGGCTATTGTCTTACTGTAAAAAGCCTTTATTATTTTTGATGTATGTTACTTGTATCCCTGTTTCCTGTAAGGTGTTTGATTTTGTTAAAGGCCTTTCCTGTACCTGATCATGTGTTTTTTGTCTTTCAGTTTGTTTATGTGATGGATTGCATTTATTAATTTAGGTTTATTGAACCACCCATACATCTCTGTTATAAAGTATATTTGATCATGATAATGATCTTTTGGATGTGTTCTTGCATTCACTTTGCAAATATTTTATTTGACTTTTTACATCTATTTTTATAAGGGAAATTTGTCTGTAATTCTCTTTCTTTTGAGGGGTCTTTATGTGGTTTAGACATCAGGGTAACTGTGGCCTTATAAACGAATTTGAGCAATGTTCCTTCTGTTTCTATTTTGTAGAATAATCTGAGGGTATTGATGTTAACTCTTCATTGAAAGTCAGGTAGAATTCTACACTAAAAACAACTAGTCATGGACTATATTTTGGTAGATATATTAAAAACTGCCTCTATGTCACTAGGAGTTAGAGTCTATTTAAATTGTGTATCTGATTTTGACTTAGCATTGGTAAATTGTATGTATTAAGAAAATTATCTGATTTTTTATTGTAGTTTGGTACAGTACACATTTTTAAAATATGTCCTTATGATTCTCTGGATATCCTTGGTGTCTGCTGTTATGTTTCCCTCTTCATCTCTAGTTTTGTTAATTTGAATTTTCTCTCTCCACCTTTTAGTTAATTTGTATAAGTATTTGTCAATCTAATTTTTCTCAAAGAAGCATCTCTTTATTTGATTGAATCTTTGTATTTGCTTATTGTTTTTTGTTTGTTTCTATTTTATTGTTTTTAGCCCCAAGATTGGTTATTTCTTGAATAGCAACTTCTTCTAGATATCATATTTTTTGTTCTAGAATTTTCATGTATGCTATCAGTTCCTAGTATGCGATCTTTCTATTTATTTATTTTTTTATGGGAAGCACTTACTTCTATGAACTTGCCTAGAAGAACTTCTGTCATTTTGTCCCATATGTTTGGGTATATTCTGTTTTCATTCATTTTTGGTCAATTCAAGAAAGTCTTTAACCTTTTTCTTAACTTCTGACTTGACCTACTTTTCATTCAGTAATGAGTTGTTTAATTGCCATGAATTTGTAAGTGTTGTGGATGTTGTTGCTGTTGTTGATATATTTAAATAATTTAATTAAAATTCTGATTTAAACATTTTCAGTAAAGTTTATGTTTGCATACCTAATATATACTGTGTATGAAATGCCTGAAATGGTACTCCTGAAAATCTTTCAGAAAATTCAAGCCCATGAGTGCAGCTAGATGCTTATGTATCTACTCACTCATGTATTTCTATTGGTTAAATTCCTGGAATGTACTTAGCATTCACTGATTATTTTATATTGGGTATTTTGACTTTTCTCTTTCTGCTTTATTTGTATGGTTTGGATTTACTGGAAATCTTATCTGGATGAAAAATGGCTCATCAGAATATACATGTCCTGAACACTGGGAAAGAACAACAAAGAAACAATTTTTCACCTCCAGTGTGAGTATTGTGTTATTTCCTATCTTTCCTGGAAGAACCTAACAATGTTAAAAAACAGATTTCCCTGACTTACTGATAAAAAGTAAAGAGAAACCCAAGCCTTTGTCACTTAGTCTCAGAACACATAGTTAGAACACCACTAAACACAGTTGCCAAGATAGACCTCTTAGGGGGGACAGAAAACAGGAATCTGGTGAGGATCAGTGGGGAAGGCTTTATTACTCTTAAACACAGAAGGGGTAGCAACATGGTAACAAATTCTGAATCTCCACAGTTAGATTTCAGTATTGTTGTGACCTACACTTGAAACAAAGGAGGAGGAGGGCAGAACAGCAGGTAGGGGCAGGTCTTCTGACCATGGCTTCCTCCTGAATGACTTGTCTGAAGTGTTAGTGCTCAGGTCAGCAGCAGTCTCCAGACTGCTGGCTACTGCCACAGCAGCCACTGCTGCCACCACTGCTGCCACAGCAGCCACTGCTGCCACCACTGCTGCCACAGCAGCCACTGCTGCCACCACTGCTACAGCATCCAGAGCTGTGGCGATGGCGACGGAAAGATCTGCGGGGTCTGTGGTGGCTCAGGCAGCAGCCTCCACCCCCAGAACTGCAGCAGCCACCAGAGCTGCAGCAGCCACCAGAGCTGGAGCCACAGCAGCCCCCTGAACCCAGGCTACAGCAGGAAGATACAGGGGGACACTTGGGAGGACATTTTGGGGGGCACTTGGGGGGGCACTTAGGGGTCTGGCACTTGGGAGGGCATTTGGGAGGGCACTTGGGAGGGGGTTGGCACTGCTGTTGGCTCTGCTGGCAGGACATCACGGCTGATGGATGCTCAGGAGCTGTAAAAGAGTTGCACATAAGTCAGACCCAAGTTCCAAGATCATGTTGTCTACTCTTGTCCTTTCTGTTTCATTTCTCATCCCCTCCCGAGTCTCTTGATCAGACAGGTAAGTATATACAGGGTTTTTCTTTATCTTTACCCTTTACTAAGCACCAAACAGCACACTCTTCAAACATGGCAAGAAAGTCTTTGATTATTAAAATCACCAAAGTGCCCAGTCGAGCACTCACTCTGTTTTACCAACCAGAAATCTGAAACTATTCAAGGAGAGATGGAAGGGCTTTCAGAAAATAGGAAGGCATTTCATCTGGAGCAATTTCAGAATCACATGGTCTTGGAGAAATGATGGAAACTGTAAGTGTTTGGGGTCACTTTGTTACCATCAATTTACACAAGGAGAAACTAAAGAGGAGTGCAGGTACTAGACCTGGGCCAATCCCAACTCAGTCGCTGTGGTTTGTTCCAGAACTTCTGGCTCTCAGGCCAGGGCCCTGTCCCCCACAGCAGTCTTCCTGCTGACTAATCAGAGCAACAGGCCTCTCTACTCTTTTCCTCCTCCAATACATCTTTTCCAAAAATGAACATGGCTAACTTTCAAAATTGTATTCCATTGTTCCCCTGAACAATCTAGCCGACAACAGTCAAAAAAAAAAAAAAAAAAAAAAAAAAAAAAAAAAAAAACCTGTAGAGACATACTAAACAACATAAAATAATTTAGTTTCTTTGAAAATATAGCACACATCCCTTAGTCTTCTCAGTTTCATTTGATTACTTTCAAATTACCCCCTCTTTCACCATACTTCTTTCTATTAAAATGCTTCCTGCAGCCTGCGCAGCCTCTCTCCTGCTCTGGCCTGGCCATTCCTCTGAAGAAGCACCTGCCCCTGTTCTGTGGACACTTACCAGAGGGACACGCAGGACAGACTCTGTAGACACTTCAAGATGTGGGTGGATAGAAGTATTCTGGCTGCCAGCCTTTTTATTCTGCTCTTAAGCTCTTCCCTCGGCATATGAGACAGGGTTTGGGCATGGAGGATTTCCTTCTAACACCCACATGACTCTGTGACAGGTCATGACTGGATGTTCCTCACCTGCCACCATCCACTGGGCTCTAGTCATGTATTCCTGGGTTATAATGTGTTTGCTTGATGTAAATGCTTGGAGAGAAGATGTGGATGAGGTGTCCCTGAAGTCCTTTTTCTTTCTTCATTTCTATGTTTCCCTCGTGCCTAGTAATGTGCTAATACTTAAGGGGTCTGGTCCCCCTCCCACCAGTTTCTTCTTCCTTTCCATGACAGATAAAACTAATTTTTCGTCTAGTCCTTTGATTCTAGTAGCTTTGCGTGATATTGCACTTTTGAGGAGTGTGTGTGTGTGTGTGTGTGTGTGTGTGTGTGTGTTGTGTGCACAGAATACTCATTTTAAAAGCAGTCTTTGGAAATGTGGGAAAATTACTCAACATCTTAAACCTCAGATTTCTGATCTTAACATAATAATAGAAATATATCCTTTGTAGGATTACAAAATTAATTACTATGGGAAAGTGTAAGTAACCAAGATAATATATGGTTTATTTTGACATTCAAGAAATGAATAGATGATGGATGAAAAGGTGTACAGGTGATAGAGGTCAGTACATGGTGGATTAGATTCTCGGAGACAGAGAGAATGAATGGAGACTCACCTGGGTTTTTAAATGTAATTTGGAATGTTTGAAAGATTCGGATGCATTTAAAGCAAAAGGATTCTTATTAAACGACAAGCTACCTTTCCCTCCTTACATAACTCAGTGAGTTTGGCTTTGTGAGTATATAGAAAAACATGAACAATGAGAGAAACGCTGCCCTAAATTATACCATAAGAAGAATTTTTAGTTTCAAAAAAAATCTGAAGAAACGAGTGGGATTTTCACTGTGACTCAGAGTAGTATAGCTGGTAGATATGAAAATAATCAATACTTAATTTGAACCATTTGCATTGTTGAAATATAAGTTTTTCTATGGTAAATTTCCTAGCTTCTAAGATGACTTTTTAATGTGTACGTGATTTTAAGAGGCTTCTACAGTAGTAGGTGTTGAATTCACTTCTTAAGTCTTTAGTTGTTAGTTATCCATCCATATTCCTACCTCAATTTGCCCTTCCATCCCCCACCTCATTTAATGCTTTTTGTTCCATTATTCACCATCCTTACTCATATTGCCTGTGTTCTATCTTCTTTATCTTAAAAGCCCCCAGAATGTCCCCTTACTTGCTTCTTAACATCTATGGGTACAAAAAATTAAGGAAAAAAATCCACAAGTGAATGATGTGCAGAGAGTGAGAGACTTTGGAGGACTTACTCCTCGTAGTATGTCTTCATCAAATCCCTCCCCTCATGGCCCAGGAAGCTACGCAGAAGAATCAGAAAGATTGGAAGAGCCAGAGGTGATGGATGTCACAATAAAACAGTACCTTCCAAACACAATGTAGCTGAACACATATGAATTCAATAGAGGCTCCCTGAATAGGGTCAAGTCAGACAAGGTCCCAGCACTGAGAAGGGAAAGTGGTATGAGTCCTACCCTTAACCAAGAGACTATTTGCTGTTGGTACCTGTTGGGAAAGCATAGTCAGTTTTCTCCAGTGGAGTGTCTCTAGGTATATCAACCACACTCCAGGGTAAGTCTCATGTTCAGGAGTCATTGGCTAACACAAAATGAACTCCATGACGATTTGTGGATTTTTGTTTTTGTGTTTTGTGCTTATTTTTGAGACACACGGGGAGAGAGAGAGGAAGGGAGAGAGGGGGAGAGGGAGAAAGGGAGAAAGAGACAGAGAGACAGAGACAGACACACAGAGAGACAGAGAAACAGAAAGAGAAAACAAAGTATGGTGGGTAAGGAGGATTGAGAAGAGCTGGAGTAGGGGAAACATGATCAAAATACATTGTATAAAATTTTTAAAAAAGAATTGTTTGATTAAAAACATCCAAAGCCATGAGTCACAGCTAAGGATACCCCCATTGATTCTTGGGTGCCTCTTTCATCACAGGTCTCTGTCTCTTCCTGGAGATGCCCCCTTTCTACCCACTCCTCTCAGTTGCAGATTTACATTCATTCTCATGGCCATCTGGCCATCCCTCCTGTCCTTCCCAACACCTGATCCTGAACCCCCCATTCCCCTCCCCATCCTCTCTCCCACTCAGTTCCCTCCCTTCATCTGCCTCTTATGGCTATTGTATTCCTGCTTCTAAGTGAGGTTCAAGCATCCTAGCATGTGCCTTCTTTCTTGTTTAGCTTCTTTGGGTGTTTGGAGTATTTCATGGGTATCCTTTATGGCTAATATCCACTTATAAGTGAGTACATACCACGCCTGAAGAGACCACCTCCTATAGCCAGGCAGGAACTCCAATGGAGCAATAGGCACACCAACCCACCCACAAAACTTTCAACCCAAAACTTAACATGTCTACAAGAAATGCGGGATTAAGGATGGAACAGAGACTAAGGGAATGGCCAACCAATAACTGGCCCAACTTGAGACCCACCCTATGGGCAAGCACAAATCCTTGACACTATTACTGATACACTGCTATGCTTTCAGACAGGAGTTTAGCATGGCTAGCTTCTAACAGGCTCCACACAGCAGCTGACTCAGACAGATGCAGACACCCACAGCCAAACAGTAGATGGAGCTTGAGTACTCTTATGAAAGAACAGGAGGAAGGACTGCAGGCCAACAAAGGGGACAAGAACTCCAAAGAAAGACCAACAGAGTCAATTAACCTGGACACTTGTGACTGAACCACCAACCAAAGAACACTGGCTGGACCTAGGCCTCCCTGCACATGTGTAGCAGATGTGCAGCTTGGACTTAATGTGGGTCCTGAACAACTGGAACAAAAGCTGCTGCCTGTATGTGAGATATGTTCTTCTAGTCAGGCTGCTTTGTCTGGCCTCAGTGGGAGAGGAAACATTTAGCCTCACAGAGAATTTATCTGCCAGGGTTGGGGAATACCCAGAGGGGCTCCCACCTGCTCAGAGGAAAAGGCTAGGGGAAGTTGAGGAAGTGTGGTGGGAGGAGATGACTGGTACAGTGAGATGGATATAAAGTAAATAAGTAAAAATAATAAATAAATAAATAAATAAATAAATAAATAAATAAATAAATAAGGAAACAATCTAAAGTCCCAATAGATATTTATGCAGTACAGCTGTTTCATGCATAGTTTAGTGAACATTGTAGAAGAAGGGTAAAAAGATTATAATACCCAGAGTACCAAGAAGTTTGCTGTACGACCATCTTTTTTAGAAATGTCTATATAAGAAAGATCTGAACAATGACAATATCAATAATCATGCTGAAACATAGGAAAATCTCAAGGGATCACACCCCAAGATCAAGACCAGCAGGCAAGTAGTGACTACTGAGAGAAGGAGAATGAGTTTTTCAGAGATGAAGCCCCTGATTAGTTACCCAGAATAAAGTGGCCAGCCCTAAATACACATGCACACAAACAAAAGTGGCAGCCACATGGGAGAAAGTAGAGGGGAGAAAGGAAAGGTAAAAAATGTGTAATTATATTTTAATTAAAATATCAAATGAAAACATTTTAAAAGAAAAATTCAAAACTAATATCCACATATGAAAAGGACATGTATTATAGCATTTTGCTTTCTTGGTCTGGGTTATTTCATGCAGTATAGTGTTTTCGAGCTCCATTTACTTGTGAATTTTACAATTTAATTTTTCCTTAACAATTGAATAATATTCAATTGGGTAAATTTACCACATTTTCATTATCCATTTATCAGATGATAAACATCTAGGGTTTTCCATTTCTTGGATGTTATGAATAGAGCAGCAGTGAGCAAGGATGAACAAGTTACTTATATAGTAGAATACCAAGTACTTTGGCTATGTGCTTAAGAGTTATATAGTTGGATCATGCTTATATTACTAAATGAGAATAATGAATGTAATCATATATAACAATCTACTATACAATAATCTAACATTCCATAATAATCCTTAAGCTCCCTTGGGTTAAAAACAAGTGCCCTCTGCAGATCTCTAATGCTGTGTTTGCTTATTTATATTTAATGCACTGCTGTTTACATTGTAAAGACTTTCTTTTAAATGGCTAGAGGTTTGAATGGGAAGGAAGAAAGGCCAAGACTTGACTCTCTTTCAGACTTGGAATGTCTCAAGGGAAAGGCCTGAGTTTCTCTAATTTAGTGATGTTCAATTCTGAAAGAGGGAAAAATGGATACTTTAACTTTACTTTGCCCCCTGAAACAGTATTTAACAAATTGGAGATATGTTTGGTCATAATAGCCATCATCTTTGGGATCAGCGATTCTCCTGAATGCTGTACCACTCACCAGAAATCCATCTCATTGCAGAATTATCAGTGAGCCATTAGAGACAGTTTACATTTAAATAATATGGGGCTGATACAGATATCTGGCATGGGGCAAGATGACTAATGTTGGAGATGGTGGGTGAGTATGAGTCAGCATGAAATGATTGTCATTGGATGTCTAAGAAACCCAAGAGTAAACATTTATAATGCCTGTTAGACAGCTATTCCTGACAACAATGCCTTATTTGTGAAAATCTATAGAGGCCTTCAAGCTCACCAGCCTGTGTGCTTGTTATTAGGCCTGTGTGCCACTGGTGTGTGTGTGTGTGTGTGTGTGTGTGTGTGTGTGTGTGTGTGTGTGTGTGTGTGCGTGCGTGTGCTCATGCATGCATGTCTGTCTATTTGTGCATATACTTTTCCAATGGCTTGGGTGCTAGCAAATAAAATGTGTCATGTTTATTTATCTCTCATACATGGAAATCTCTTCAGCCTCTCGTGCTTCTGTGACCATCCTCCATCCTTGGTGCCTACTAACAGAAATAAGAAGCTGCACATTGCTATTAGAGGAATGAGAGGATGCTCACTGAAACAGCTCCTGGGTTACTGACTAAACAAAACAAACTTCTTAAGACTGCTAGTAGGATTCTATGGAAGTAGGTGATTAACAGATTGCTCAGCCTTGCCTTTTCCTCCAGGCCACGGAAAGTCAGAATATCTCTCAGTGATTAAAGATTCAACTCAACTGCAAACCTAAACAGTATTTCTGACGGAGGCCAAGGCCTCCAGTCTCTGGTATTTTGTCCCCTCCCGGTAATCCAGAGAACCATCTCAATGGCAAAGTTGCTAGACAAGACCAAAGTGCAGGCGAATATTTGCAATGGTTGTTTTTTTTCATTGTCCTTTCACTTTAAAGACTCATAAAAGTACATGCACTCCCCTGTCCTCTGGCTCCATGTCATTTACCCCTTGAATTCTTTGTCCTTGAACTCCCCTGAATTCATATATCTCCATTTCTTTAGCTTACTTGGCCACTGCTTGAGGCATGACTTGGCTTCCCTCTGGAGCCAGCCTCCCCCATCCAACATAAACTTCCCCATGCATTGCCTCTTTCATCTTCCTCTATCCATAGAGATGATATTCTACTGCCCAAAGCAAATGTATGTTTAGTGTTTGATAATATGTGAAATATTTTAAATTATATTTCACTTAATTGCCAATGAATAGACTATGATCTAAGTACATTTATTCTTATTAGCCACATTTTATAGACCAAGAGTTGAGTATTAGGAAAATCACATAAGCCAAGACCTTCCAAGTATTGAGTTGGTAGTGCTGAGTTCAAACTTGTACCTTAGTATATCATTCTACACTCCTATGAGACCCTGTGTCCCACACATTTAGTTCACCCTCTGCATTTTATGGTATCTTGATTTCTTCCTTGTCATTCTGATGCTAGATTGCTGTTAGTTTCACAGCAGTTTGTTTACTTAATCTATTACATAATTTAACTATATTTATACTTGTTATGTACTTTCCCCTGCTATAAATTCAATTCCTTAATAGCCAGAATCTGTACTTTGTTCACTGAGCTATCCCATACTGTCACTATCACATTATTAGAATAATAAGTAGCAAAAACTAAAATTTTGTACTTGTGTGCATGAATAAATGATTCATTGCACTTCCAAATTGTTCTGTTTTTTTTCCTGATTTCTATCTGGAATCTTTCTTTGCAGGTTTATTTTCATTGAATTTAAGTCCCCAAGTTTTATCTGTGGCTGAATGGAAGCCACTTCAAATAAGGGAAACTATATATGTGCTATTACTTTCAGAATATAACATTAGTCTTCCTTCCATAGGGAAATAGAGCACATTTGAGAGCACAATAATCATAAGCTTGACTGCTATTGGTGACAACTCATAAACATGTGCTCAGACATACTGGTTAACCTCTCCATCTGTACAATGGAGTAAATACTAATACATTCAAGTTCCTGGAAACATGAGGAAAGATTGCAACTTCATATGGTATTTTGTACACAAGTTTTCCATCTCCTATCTTCACTGCAATTGACCTAAGCTAAACACAGGACTCAGGAAGCATTGCCTGAACCAAGAAGAGCAACTCTATCAGGCATAGCATAGCCATTAAGAAAAAGGGCCCATCACCATGTAGCACAGGCAACTTCACCCTTTGTTATTACTAAGATTATAATCAACCAAGATTTCTTCATATATGAAGTCATACACACACTAACTCATAAGTAGTTACAGCTAGTCTGGACCGTAAATGGAGGGTTTTGTATTGAACTTGTCTGTCTGTTTGTTTGTTTTTTTAACATCAATTCTATGATTCTAACCTACATAGTGTCAGAAGTTTACACCTCAGCCCTCTCTCAAAACTTGAAGACACCTAGAATCTATGTCACTTCCTCTTATAGTGCATGTCATAAACTTTTTTATACAAAAGTCATTGGAGGAAGACCGAAAATTGAGTCCTGAAATCAGCAGAATACCTGCATACAGTATTAGGCACCAAGAAAGATGTCTCATCAAGGAGGAATCATGTATCTCTCCTGGCTCACTTGTCTTTGAATCATGATGATAGTCTGACTGTTGGTGCACCTTCCTGGAAGTTCCCTCTTTCCACATTCATCATACTCAGCTTCCATCATCTGTGACCTGTAGTTGCCTCCTTCACATTCGATCCACTACATTCCCCTCCTATGTGCTTCCAGGACACCCTATGCCTCCCATTCCAAAGCTCATAACACATACATTATTTACATTGCTTATGACTGCATTTCCAACATCAATTGCTTGGCAGTTAGCCAAGTCCTAGTAAATAGCTATCACATGAGTGGATGTACTGATGCAAGGTGATAAATGATCTTTTCCTTAGTGGGCATAACTCCAGAGAAAAGGGAAAGATGTTAACTCAGCTCAAGATTCCTGTGGCAAAACATGAAGAGTATGACAGGTAAATTAGGCAAAGCCTGGGTTCCTTCTAAGTCTGTATATCTAGCCCCACTTTCCAGATCAGAAACCCTCTTATTTAGATAAATAAACTTGTGATGGTCCCTGACAATGGAAAACACAAGAATCACCAATTATCACCCATTTTCCTGGTTCATCTCAGTCACCACAATGCAGATGCTCTGTAGCACCTAGCCATCCAGAACACAGGACTGATCCATGGCCGTGGACCTAATCTTCTCACCATCCATCTACACCTTCAAACATAAAGTATCTGCATGTACACAGGCTGTCTTTTGGTTACTAACATCAACTACCCTTATAGTTTAATAAAATGGTTCTCAACGTTCTTCATGCTGTAACCTTTTAATACAATTCCTCATGGTACAGTGACCACAACAATAAAATTATTTCATTGCTACTTAAAAACTGCAATTTTGCTACTGTTATGAACCATGATATAAATATCTGATATGTAGAATATCTGATATGTGATCCCTGTAGACAGATTGAAAACCACTGACCTAGCAGCTCAACTGAGCTGCTCTCTGATACATAGCAGGCATATTTATTTATGTATACAAGGATACCTAGTTGGTGGAACAAATTGTGGAATGTGAAATTTCTTCCTCTGAATGTCTGTGAAATGCCCAGGAAAAGGACAGACATTCCACAGCTAGGCTCTTATCTTTCAGTAAGTATATCTCTAACGTAAGCCATACTCCACATGCACACAGCCTGATTCTAAGTGTTTTTCAGCAGCTGAGGCTGAAAATGCAAAATCTGAGAAGCAGAGGTGGAGTGAGGGGACTGATGTAGGTCAAAAAATATGTGAAAGGGCAGAAGTAATGATGGTCAACTGCGGAACATGACTGTAGACAAGGAAAATTACCAACACACTCAAAGACCTCTCCTTTCTACTGCTCTCTAACATCTTCCCACATCAAAGCATAGAGACCATGGTGACCAAAGTCTACAGAATTTTCCCAGATGATATTTCAGGCCACAAAATATAGTTTGTAGCAATAAAGAACCCTCATGTGGTGGCCTGGTCCCTAAACATAAGTTGAAGCTTCACAGTTTTGATCACCCTTTTCTTACAATAAGTTCCATGTTTCTTCTTCATATTGAAAACACCTTACTCCTGTCCACCTCAGGACAGGAGGCATTTTACAGAAATGCATTTAAAGGAAGAGTGGAGATAGTTTCCTCATTCTAACAAAGAAGCCAGGGCAATGGAAATCTATGCTTGTGGAGGCAAGTAAGGACACATCAAACTTCCAGAAAAAAGGTATTCTCAACCCAGCTACAAACTGTGCAATTTACAGCAGTGACCTGCCTTCAGGATAAGTTTGTGTAACAATGGCACAAACACTGTGGGAGTAACTAACCACTTGGGGCAGAGGGAATGGAGGTCAGCTGTGGAACATTAAAGGAGTAAAGGAAGATTACCAGCACGTGGGAAGCCTACCTATCACAGTTTCCCTCAACAACTCCTCCCAGATCCTCCCCATCTCCCCAATCACCCAACTCCTGCTTTCTCTTTTGCCTTCTTTAGAAAGTAAACAGACACGCCATAAAACAGAGTTGGAATCATAATAAACCAGAAAAGACCTATAAGAATAAAACAAAGCAATATGAGGTAAAAAGTCTACAAAAATACCACTGAGGGTTTTTTGCATTTGTCTTAGCCGTCTATTGATGGGCAGGCAGAATACCCTTAAGTGTGGTTTATATACACGGTGAGATTCTATTGAAGAAAAAAAATTTTCCTATGCAAGGAGATATCAAACGGAGATAGCTTCCTGGTTAGTGATGAGAATTCTCGACCACTTCCCCTCTCAGTGCTGGGATCATATGTAGCTTGAACTTGTACATGCCCTATGCATGCTGCGTGTTGGTCCCATGATTTCTGGAAGACACTGTTTTTTTGGCATGATCCATCCCCTATTGATTTTTAAATCTTTCTGTCTCCTCTTCTAAATAATTCCCTGAGTCCTTAGAGTAGGGATTTGATGAAAAAACATCTCCTTTAGGATTGAGTGTTCCAAAAATCTTTCACTCTCTGAAAATTGTCCAGTTGTAGATGTGTATTTTAGTTACCATCTATTGCAAAAGGAATCTTCTCTGTTGATGGCTGAGCAAAGTACTAATCTACAGTTGTAGCAGAATGCCAATAGGAGTTATTTTATTGCTATACTTTCTTACAGATTATAGTAATGGGTTTTCTTCTAGGTCCTTAGGTGCTTGGTCACCTAAGCAAGGTCACACATAGATTTGATTTCATGGGGTGGTCTCCCCAAGCAGGCAGTGGTGTTATTCCCACAGTGTTTATGCCATTGTCATACCAGCTTATCCAGCAGACAAGTTAGTGCTGTAAATTGCATGGTTTATAGCTGGGTTGGTATTAATCTTTCTCCTCTGTCTGGTAGAGTACAGATTATCTTCTAATACCGTGAACACTAGTCAGTAGGGGTAAAGACTCTTAGACACCAGCATGACTTTTCCATGTTCAATGAGATGTGTTGGTATTGTCTTCAGGAATAGACCCTTACCATTGGGTTGTGGAGAGAAATCAATATCCTTGGCAACAGCTGGAGATGGAGGATTTCCATGTGGTCCTTTTGATCAATGGCTCAACTACATATAAACTGTCCCTGGCACACAATATCTCACTTGATGGTGAAAGATGTCTAGGTGGGACATTGTCTCTCCTTTTACTTGATAAGTCCATTTAGAATTCTTTCAAATATTTATGTATACTTAAGAAGCTTCTACAGTATATCGTCATATGTCCCCATATTCTTTTTCATACCCCTCTTTTCCACCTCCTCTTAATTTAATCCTCCTTCTCATTGTACCTTCATAACTATATGTTGTATTTTGAATTCTTTGGGAGGTCATCTCTGTACTAGAATGTTTTATGTAACCTTGACACAAGTTAAAGCTATTGGAAAGAAAAGAACATAAATTGAGAAAAATTCCATAATGAGATCAAACTTTAGGCAAATCTGTAGGACATTTTCTCAAGCAATTGATGTGGCAGGACCAGTCTACTGTTGGTTGGGATAAAAGGCTGAGAACAGCTTTGGGAAAACTAAAGGAGTCCTGTTCCCATCTATAAATGTCCCTAGGGAGTTGGAGATGTTGTGGAAGGACTAGACTATACTAAGACAAAGAATGTATCTGGAGAGACAGGGATGAAAGGGCTAGGGGGACTCTGGGTTTGTACCAGAGTTAGAGTCTTTAGTTAATGAAGGTAGGAAAGGATGGTGTATATATGCTAATATACACATGCATAGTAGCATACTATCCACCTATTATATTTGTGTGCACGTGTGTTTGTGTGTGTGTGTGCGCGCGCGCGCGTGCGCGCGTGTGTGCGCGCGCATGTGCATATGCGTTTATGTATTACCTGCACAAGGTATTACACTTGTTCAGTTATCAAACGTTTCTAGGCAATGTAATCACTGGAGGACTATTTAGAATAGAGTCCATCAATATCTCTGCTTTGATAAATTCATAACAAGAATCTACTTGACACTTTTGGAACATCAGGCACTAGTAATGATAGAGCAGGTTCCCTCTTAAGTTCTCAGCAGCTATGATTATACACATGTCCTGAAAAAAATTTGACTTGGCTGGAGGTGGGTCAATGATATAACCAATCTCTTTCTCTCTCTCTCTCTCTCTCTCTCTCTCTCTCTCTCTCTCTCTCTCTCTCTCTCTCTTCCTCTCTCTGGATTTAGGATTGGTTTTCTATTGATGCTAGGAAAGAACCATTTTCTTCAATGGTGTAACTATTCATAAGTTGCCTATATCCCTGTAAGTAGCCCCTCACCCATGCTGATCATGGTGAACTCATTGGGCAGCCAAGTTACATGTACGAGGAATCATCTTCAATCTGTTGTTGGTGCCTTATCTGTAGTGAATTAATGTTTGCTTGTGCTTTCAGATAAAGTTCACATAACACTTTGTGCCAAGCATGGAATATGGAAGAACTAAAGAGAAGTTTGGGGAGAGCTTGTATGGTATCTCTCTTTGATGAAGGTAAGCTGTCCGATAGTGGAAGTTCTGTGGAAACAAACTCAATATGGGCATCCTTTCCTACCTGGTATAGATGGTCATGACTCTTGGCAAACTAGGAGTTGCTCTGGGCAAAACATATGCAACTAATGCCACCTCATCTGAAAGGCATCTGTCTTCAGCTATGTGGCACAGAATGGCATGCCTCCTTCGTGGCTGTAGCCCCATTATGTGAGTGTAAGGGTGTCTCCAGAACAACTATGGACTGCAGAATGTATTACAGTCCCTGAAAGTAGCACATGTGGCAAGGGATCTTACTGAGGCATGCATGCCCCTTGCTCTACGCAATAAGACATGCAACTGAAGCTGAGTTGTCCCAGAAGGAGCTTGCCTGGATAAGGGAGGAATGATAGTGTTGAAGGTACACCTCTAAAAAGGATAGCTAGATCATCCTCAGCAATCCTCAGGGAACACCATAGAAGAGGGGCTGAAATGATTTAAGAACAGGAGCAAAGGGGAGAGAGTTGTAGAATTCTGTCCTCCAGGACTGACATGGCCATTGCCTTTTTGATTGGGCCCATTAATATCTGTCATCAAAAGAGAAGGGTTGGCCCCTTCCTGAATAGATACAATTGGTTAGTGGTTGTTGGAATGACCCTAACTGATGATCAATGATTCACTAATCTAGACTTAAATGGAATCATTTCTCTGACCTACCACTAGGGCCATAACCTAGATGCTTATTTGTTTCCTTAGGAAAAGTTGACACAACAATGCCATTTCTGCTCCAGGTACCACCAAGAACCATTTGTTAAATTGTACAGTGATAATATTCAGGATTTATATCTCTTTGCCAGTGTCTTTCTGGCAGGTAAAAATGACTGTTTGTCCATAGTACATGAAGAATGGGCCTCACAGAAATGTCTCTGTTTTTATTTAAATCACACATGGTTTTGGTGTGTAGTCTGTAGATCTCCAAAATTGACATTGCAGACCTGTGTCCCCAGGGCAAGGGAACAGCATATTTAGAGCCAAGCTTTGACTCTATGTTCTCTCCTCTGGCCTTGTTCTTTTGAAGTCATTGGGGTGTGCCTTATGAGGATAGAGCATTGAAACAGACATTCCAAGAGCCATATCAATGCCTACCCCCTTTTGTCATTCTCCTTAGAGGTACCTTCTCACCCTCTGCAAATAACTGTCACCTCAGGTACCATTTCACACTAGGGAAGAAGCTGTCCCCCAGTATGATCATCCTCCAGGTCCACATGGAGGAGAAAAAGACTTCTTTCTCTTCTGCCCCTCTGACTTTGTGCCCCTAGGATTCAATCTTTTAAGGTACCCTGCATAATAGAATTAGAAAGCAATTGATGTTTTCTGAATCTGGAACGGAGTCTTTGATTTCTATATAATAAAATAATAGGCAAATAAATTAAAACAATTTAATTCAATAGAAGACATATCTCCAGAGAACCTGCACATCTCCAACCTCCTACTCCCTTGGAGTAGGTGTATGGCCCTGACTTTACAGTACTACATCTAGGCAACTACCAAGTGCAGGTCTGCACACATTTACTTCTAGCATGGGAGTCACCCTCCATGCTCAGCCATTCCATCAGAGAACCAGGATGTGGAGGTGAGACAAAAAACTCATAAGCCAAACCACTTCTAGATTAATCAAAAACCAAAATAATAAATTACAATGAAATACATCCACATCACATTGAGATGGTTGGTATTTAAGGAAAGCACAGAAAATAACAAAAGTTGACAAGAATGTGGAGAAATCAGGACCTGTGCACTGGAATTGGACTGTGGCTGATGCTTCTGAGGGTGGAGGGTGGGACTATGAATGGTGCTGCTGGGGTGGGACTGTGAATTATGTTGTAGGGGTGAGACTGTGAATGATATCACCCCTGTGAGAAGCAACATCAATACCTGTGATTTAGCAATTTCATTTCTTGATCTCTATCCAAACAAATTGGAATCATACACTCGGAGAAGTATTTTATAAGTGTTCATTTGGCCATTAATAAGTATAACCAAATGATGAAAGCAACTCAAGTGCTTAACCATTCATTAGTGAATGAATAAAGCATAGTATCTACATGCAGTATAGTATCATGACACCTTAAATAGCTGTCACATGCTACAGCAAAGATGAACCTGGCGAACACTATGCTATGGATATAAGCCAGTTAAAGAAGTACAAATATTGTATGAGTCTACCTGTGAAACGTATAGCATCAAATTTTAAAAGATGGAAAATGGAATAGTGTTGTGTAGAGGCTAAGGGAAAGTGGAGAATTGAGTTTTTGTCCTATATGATAGATAATTGGTGGTGATAGTAATACAACAATGTGAGTATAATTAATCCCACTTAACTGTACTCTCCAACATAGCTATGAAGGTAAATTTTGTTATATGTATTTTATCCTAATGTAAAAAGATGCTTCATCTTAGCAAACTGGCATCAAATAAAGGACAGGCATTATTCAGGACACAGGCTGTGAATACATTCAGTTTTTATTGTTATATATCTTCCTATTGTCCCAGTTCCTATACTTTTCCAACAGGACAGAACATGACTCAAGCTGACAACCACAACCATATTCAACTATTACCCAACCTAAGATAGGCACAGAGATTTAAGGATATACTGACTCCACTTGGAAGAAAGTTTGCAATCCAGTTGGGCAGAAAAGACAGTAACTGCAAAGAGAAGTTAATAATTCGAGAGTGTTGAAAAGCACTTGCTAAATGAATGGCATTAGGGGTAGTGAATTCTAAGAAATCTGAATAGGCTCTTATGGGTGAAAACAGACAAAAACAACAAAAGTATTAAAGGAGGAGTTATTGAAAGGCAGGTACAATTTTGGATCCTGGGAAATAGGTGAGAAATGGTTCAGGCTGAAGACACCGCTGCAGAGGCAAGCACATCTGGGGACTGTCAGGAGGAACACCCAAGGAATGTCCTAGTGGCCAAGCTGGTCTAGTTATAATTAAAGCTGTGTGCAGGGGAGGAGTGAGACATAAGGCTGGAATGATGTCAGAGACACAGGTGCAGAACCTGAGATGACATGCAAGGAATTTGGATAACAACTTTGGAGTAGGGAGAACCTCAATGTCTGTGGAAATAATGAACCATATAAGAATGGGAAACACTCTAAAGAACCTAATGCATTTGGGCTATACTTTTGTTTAAAAATAGGCTCCCCTTGCTCTACCATAAGCCCCACAGTTCATGCCACCATTGGGATTTCCTTGGTCTCCACAACCACTTAGACCGTGTGATCCTGAAAAGACATCACCAGATTCACAGCTGCCATTACTCTCTTGCCTTTGGGTGAAGTTATATGAGCCACAGCGTGGGCCTTCAGTATCCAGGCGACATGGGTTAGATTCATGACAGCCTAGTTCTTGGCGGTAAGGAACTGGATTGGGACCTGAGCAGGGACTGGGACAACGAACAGGTTGCCCACAAGGCTCTGGGCTGGAACAGGGCGCTGGACGTGGCATTGGCTCTGGATGCGGACGAGGACAAGGCTGTGGACGTGGATCTGGATTCTCACAGTGAACCGGGTGTGGACGTGGCACTGGGTGTGGCGCTGGATGTGGCACTGGTTGAGGAACTGAACATGGTTCTGGATACAGACAGGGTTCTGAAAACCGCCTCAATGGAGGACATGGGCGAGGTTCTGGACTTGGGCATGGCTGTGGACAAGGACGTGGGCGGGGTTCTGGGCTTGGGCATGGCTGTGGACGAGGACGCAGGAGGGGTTCTGGACTTGGGCATGGTTGTGGACGAGGACGTGGGCGGGGTTCTGGACTTGGGCATGGCTGTGGACGAGGACGCGGGAGGGGTTCTGGACTTGGGCATGGCTGTGGACGAGGACGCGGGCGGGGTTCTGGACTTGGGCATGGCTGTGGACGTGGATATGGACGTGGTGCAGGAACTGGGCACCTCTGCCATGATGATTCTGGAGACCGGTCAAGATGCTGTGGCCTACAAGACCTTGGGAATGGGTGTGGTTCTGCACGTGGCCTCAGGTCTGGGCAGGAGACACCCCAAGAGGGTTGCCGGGGACAGCTCTGGGATCTTCCTCTGATGGGAGGAATCTGGACAGGACACCTCTGTGGGGGAACCTGCCTTGGGCAGCAAGGGGAGGAAATCTCTATCCTGCATTTGGGTCCACATCTTTGAGAACAGCCTGAAGAGCGGCCCCGAGGAGGACAGTGGCTGCCATAGATGGGCTCTGAGCGGCGGGGTGGAGTGCAATAGTTGTAGGAGCCTGAGGAGCATCGGGATGGCAGGCAGCTGCTATAACGGGGCTCAGAATGTCTTGGTGGAGAGCAGCTGCGATAAGAAGGCTGGAATCGACGAGGAGGGAGGCATCGGCTGGTACTCTGAGACCGACGCTGTGAAGTGTAGCTTCCATAGGTGCCCTGGGCCTGACATTGAGGTGCACAGGTGCTAAAGGAAGCCCCGGACCGACGCTGGGAGGAACAGTTGCTGTAGGATGCCCGAGACTGGAGTTGGGAGGTGCAGCTGCCATAGGAAGCCTGTGACTGGCGCTGGGGGCCACAGTTGGTGTAGGAGGGTCCAGACTGAAATTGAGGCTCACAGTAACTGTAGGAAGCCTGAGACTGATGCTGTGGACCACAGTTGCTGTAAGAACCCCGTGACTGTGACTGAGGAGTGCAGCTACCATAGGAGCCCTGATACTGGTATTGAGTGGAGAAACTTCCCTGGCCCTGGCCCACTGCAGGACATTCTACATAAGTGTAGCCAGGCTGAAGAGCTGGAGCAGGCACGTAGGTTGAAACTGGATATTCTACATAACGAGTTTCTGTATAATACACTGGAGGACACTCTACATAATAGGTCTGAGGAGGTTGTGGGACTTGCACGTAGGAAACCTGAGATTGACATGGAGCCTGGCATTGAACACAGGAAACCTGAGCCTGGCAGGGAGCCTGGCACTTTATCTCAGTGGTCTTAGGCTGGCATTTCACCTGGGTGGTCTTTGACTGGCACTGGGCCTGGCATTTGCCTTTGGTGGTCTTACATGGAGCCTGGCCCTTCACTTCAGTGGTACTGGACTGGCACGGAGTCTGAGAAACTTGAACTGGGCATGGTGCAGCACATTCCAGAACTTGTACCTCGCATGGAGCTCCCACCAGCACCTGGTTGTTGGCGTAAGAAAACTGTGAGGGACCAAAGGAGGAACCCTTGACACAGCACTGGGGTATTGGCACACAACACTGGATCGGTTGCTGGTCACACATGGTCCTGGTGCAGGTGGGTGAGGAAGACCTGAGGGTAGAGAAACCAGGGTCAGGATGTTGAGAGATGGCAGTCAGGAGCTGGTATCTAGAACAAGAAGCCTGGCATCTTCTCTGGTTTTTCTTTATATGCTTTCAACCAAGAATCCTTACTGACTTAGCTGAGCCCATGCTAGTCTCTATTGTTCATGAGACCTGCCCTGGTTGTGCCAAAACTTCTCAGTTCTGCACAGCTGGATATAAAGGTAGGCATACCAATGTCTGCCACCAGAGAGCAGTGATGACAAGCAGATTCAAAGTCAACAAGCAGAAAACAGCCCTACAGGAAAAAGAAGTAACAGCTTGTTTCTGTTTGTGCATAGCCCAAACTGAGGCTTCCATGCACACAGGAAGTTATACACAAGCCACATGTTAAAAATGAGCACGAGGCAGGGCTGGGGGAGCACAGGCATTATCTATGTTCACATTACATCAGAGTCCACTGAAGTAACAACTGATCCAGGCAGATTCTGGACCTGTCAGACCCAGTGTTCAATATTTGCTACCTTGCATTCAGTCTTTTTAAGTAAATTAATTTAAATAGATCCTCACAGAAATATGAAAATCCATATATACTTTATATGCACAACACACCAGCCTTAGGATCAACATGCCCACTTGTCCAGGAAGGTTGCTGTTATTAATGATCTGGAGGATGACAATCTGCCTGCTTCAGAAATGTTTTCTCCTAAGGCTCTCTGAGATACAGGATGGAGTTAATTAAGCTGAGATAACCCAGAGACTATCATATTCCTCATCACATTCAAGAGTTTACAGTCAAGTAAGACAAGTTGGAAACCCTTATGGATTTACACAGTGTGTTCATCACAGTATACCCTAAGGCATTCAGGTATACTCCTATATTACCCTTAGCTAGCAACAAAATACAGTAACTCCCATCTGCTTTGCCCAGAGCCACCTGTCTGCTCAGGTAGCCCAACCACTGGCAAAGCACAAGGATAAATTGACAATTGAATCATAACAACAAAGCACCTCTCACAAGCTTCCAAAATACCCAAAATTCTCCCCCTGGAAGACAGAGCTTGACATTTCCCATTTGTAGCAAGTGTCTATGTTTGTGTTCCCTAGAGAGGGTGATCCATCCTCCTGTGCCTCTACGCACAGAAAACAAATAACTACTGTACCCATCCTTTGATCCATCCTCCTGTGCCTCTACGCACAGAAAACAAATAACTACTGTACCCATCCTTCTGTGCCTCTACACACTCAAAATAAATAAATATTGTATCTTTCTCCAGGGACAACAAGTTCCTAACAGAGGGAAATGGTACCTGGAGAAAAGACCAGGACTGCCAAAGAGAAATACACCAACTTTAAAGCCCCATATCTTCCCATAAACTCTACAGATTTTATAATCCTTGGTCAGTTTTCCACCTCAGAAAGATGTCCCTCTGCCCTAGCTTCTGCCTTAATCATTCCTCAGTCTTTAGAGTCTGGGAACCCCTTGAATAACCACCACCCATGATCCCAGGACCCAGCTTCCAGACTCACCCTCCTCAGCAGGCACAAAGTCATTCAGGCTAAGGCATCTGGGCAGAAGGCTGTGTTTATATAAAGAGTTGTGGGTCTGGCTCAGACCATGAGACAACTGGTTGGCATCTGCCCAAGGTAACATTCCACCACCTAATTTCCTCCCTGTGTGCTGTCCGTCTAGTCACCTACAGAGTTGGGAGTGTCTTTCCCTGGTGTCAGAGTTTCCAGGCTATGGAGAAGCAGATTGTTTTCTTTCTTATTTTTCATCCTATCAGGTTCCTTTACATCCCAGTAGGACTCAATGGTGAAGTAGTGAGGAGGCATGAGGTACCATCTCTCCTAGAAAATTACTCCATGTGCTATCTTCTCCTCGCCTCAGATTCTCAGAAGATAGAAGTAATGAAGGAAGCATTCCTTGATGTAAAGCAATCGAGCCTAAAGTCTAAAATCAAGTCAGCTTCAGAATGAGGAAAATGTGGAGTCAGAGCTGCATCTAGTGTCTCATGCTGATGACTTACAGCTTGGGGACCTTTATAACTAAACTAGAAGATAATTTCCTCTTCTCCAAAATGGATGAATCTTTTTTAAATTGTCTTGGCTACTATAACAATTCTTTCATACAAATCTTTCTTACCAAGAATGATGTTCAAAATATCCAACATTTTCTCAATGTTGGTAAGCATGCCATAAGAAAAAATGCAATTGGATCAATGTGCATCTGCTATGACCCAGTCTAAAGCAGAGGGGACAGTGGATGAACAGCAAGTGCTTGGCTGATGCTATACAGCCATCTTCCAAAGCATCATAAGGCACTTCATTGTCTCAGAAGACAGCACAGCTCAGAATAGAGGTAGCAAGGTGACCCCATGAGACAAATAAACACAAGTTGGGTGTCTTCTACATTTTTCTGCACTTTGCTAAAACTAATAACTAGTATTTTAAAGTAAATAGATTTTAGCTAATGTTGTAGATCTCCATGTTTTCCTTTATAAATCAAGTCTGTTTAGGGATGCCTGCCTTTTATCAGACTGACAATAGTTACCCTCCTATAATAGCATATACGGTTTTACATTCTACAAAGATTCATCATTCCTTTGTTGTTGTTGCTTTGGTTTTTGTTTCTTTTCTTTTCTTTTCCTTTCTTTTCTTTCTTTCTTTCTTTCTTTCTTTCTTTCTTTCTTTCTTTCTTTCTTTCTTTCTTTCTTTCTTTTTTTCTTTTGAGACAGGGTTTCTTTGTGTAGCCCTAGATGTCCTAGAACTCTCTCTGTAGACCAGGCTGTCCACGAACTTAGAGATGTGCCTGCCTCTGCCTCCTAAGATTGGGGGTTAAAGGTGTGTGCCACCATGCACAGCCCATCATTCTTCATTATGTATATACAATGCAATCTAAAGTGTAAGGCTCCTTATATTATTTTTCCAATATTCTTTTTATGGTTAAAAAGGAAACAAACATTGTGCTGAAGAATTGCTCAGTGGTTAATAGCATTTACTCTGTAATCCTGAGAATAAGAGTTCAGATGTCATCAGTAACCTAACAACCTACCAGGAATCCACTATAAAAGTCCATAATTCCAACATTTAGAGAACGCCAAGCTACAAGGATCACTTGGGAGGACATGCTGGCTTCCAGCCTAGCAAAGATGTGAATTCCCAGGTTCAGGAAGATTACTCTGCCTTAGAAGAACATGTGGTAAATGATAAAGAGGACACATGACATCCTCTCCTGGACTCCACATGCAGGTCCAGGCATAAGCACCCACATATGTGCATGCATAAACACTCACATAGATACCCCTCCTGCACATAAATAAATATAAATAAATCTTGAAAAAAAAGAGAACAAAATCTCAGAAGTCTTTCATCAGTCATCACCCTCCAGCCTTTGTAGTCATTCAGATTCTGGTGAAGCTAATAAACAAACATTGTAAATTTAAATACATTTTGAACTCTAGTACTTACTAGTGAAGTGAAATCTACTTAGTTTTCCTAAGCCTATATCTGTTGTCTATGAACTCTTAAGAAAGTAAAGGAGGAGATATATGGGTGAGAAGGATGAGTAAGTATGAAAGGTCTTGAGATTATTGTGTGAATTAGATAAGAAAAGAAATATAAAATACCTAATACAGATATTTTCCTCTCTGTGCTTCATTTTCTTCATGAAATGATGAGACTGATAACACCTAGTAGGTGCTGCTGGGGACAAAATTAGATAGTAGGTATGAAAGTGCTTTTCATCCAACAGTGCACATGCCAATCATGCTTCTGAAGTCTCTCCCAAAGTGAAGTCTGTCCAGTTCAACGTGACTTGAGAGTCCTAGCTCTCAACCCCATCACTTATTCTAAACACTACCCATGTATTATTCCAGACTTCCACAGGATTATAGACTTTCAGAGTGTCATACCAACCAGAATCTTCAAAAGATTCCAGGTCCTTCTTTGCCTTTCTATAGATGAGGATTCCCAGGCAGAAGAAATTTACCTGGGTACCATATGCTAATGACTACCTTGGAGAGTCTAAATCCTAGATATTTCTAGTACAAGACCAGTGATATTTCTGCTATGAGTTATCTCTCTGATCCCAAACTTTAGCCAAGGTTCCCAGAACTTGGATAACATATGAATAACCTGGAAAATGGCAAACAAAGAAAACTGAGAACTGAAACTAATTGTTGAATACTAATATATGTCTCCTCCATTCAACTTTTTGAAGGGGAACATAGCTTTGGTGTTCCTGTTCATCTATATCATGACATAAGATGAATATATTAATAAGCACATGATAGATGAATAGAACATTGTGCATGGAGTTGCATATCACAGGTCACTAGAGAATGAGTAAATAAACAAGAGAAGCCTTGTAAGTTTTGTTCTTCTTGCAACTCACAGAGAGGAGTAGAGGGAAGATGGTGGGGGAAAGCTAGACATTAGAGTTAGTCATATGATTTAAAACAATACAGTTTCAGACAATTGTCATTGGACTAAAAGCAAAACAGTAAACTCCTGACATTCTTCCTCCTTTGTATAAAGTTCTAAAAATTAAAAGTTGTCATCGGTGGGGTTAGAGGAATGGATTAGTCTATGACATGCCTATCACACAAGCAGTGAGACAAGAATTATGATTCCCAACATTCTTACTTAAAAGTCTAGGCATTGTTGTTTGATTCTGTAATCTCAACAATAAGAAGGCAAAGACAAAAAGATATGTGAGGTTCGTAGGACAATCAGTCTAAACATCTAAACACAAGTATAACACATGTACACATACAAAGTTGTCATTGGTTAAGTACTAGAATTTTGCTGAGATTGTCTGAAGGCAATGATAAATGTGGACTATTACCTTGTTCTAACAAGATTTAGAGTTCTTCCTTATCTGGCAGTATCTTCAAACTAAGTGGGTCCAGGACAGGGGGGATGGTTCAGTGAGTACATTTGCCACATAAGAATGAGAATATGACTTTCCACTGGCACCCAAATAAAAAGTCAGTTGTGGTACTGCATGCCTTTAGCCCCAGTGCTGAAGGAACAATATAGAAGGTCAATGAGAAGCCCTATATCAAGAGGAGAAGTAAGATGGGATTGCATCCGAAGAACAACTTCTGACTCCATGCATGCATACACTAAGTGATGTATATATATTTTCAATGTGACCTTCCAATCTCTGGTTTTAAATTATTTTATTGTCGCCATTTGTATTATTGTTGATTTTCATCTTAGACATTTTAATTGTCAAAAATAAGTCATCGAATTCTGGAAAGATCTTCCTCTTATAGTCTCATTGTTAAATAATAAGAGTCACACTTGCTCCATTTTCTAGTTTACTCCAACACAAAATCTCTATGAAGCCTTCATCATGCTTCAGAATTCCTCTCCCATATACCTGCTAATGTCCTCCCCCATTTCCTACATGTGTGTCAGGTTTTTGTGCTCCTATTAGTACAATGGTTTCACTATTTTCTCTGCATTCAGGCTTTATCTGAATGTAGTCACTGGAGTGATTTTAATAAAGTAATAAAGAGAAAGTACCCAAGGAGCTGAAGGGGTTTACAACCCCATAGGAGGAACAACAATATGAAGTAACCAGTACCCCCAGAGCTCCCTGGGACTAAACCACCAACCAAAGAAAACACATGGTGGGCCTTGTGGCTCCAGCTGCATATGGAGCAGAGGATGGCCTAGTCAATCATCAATGGGAGAAGAGGCCCTTGGTCCTGTGAAGGTTCTATGCCCCAGTATAGGGGATTGCCAGGGCCAGGAAGAGGGAGTGGGTGGGTTGGGGAGCTGGGGGAGGGGAGAGGGGGTAGGGGGTTTTCAGAGGGGAAAGTAGGAAAGGGGATAACATTTGAAATGTAAAGAAAATATTTACTAAAAATAAATAAATAAATAAATAAATAAATAAATAATAAAGCTACTTATGTTATTTAATTTATTTTCTATTGTCTACTATTTTAACACACAAATTCCTTAGCAAGAAATACTAAACCGTTCAAGAGCTGGATCTTTTTTCCATTTCTGAACTCGTGTCCCTCTCAGCATCACTAAATCCCACTCACCCACCATGACACACAAGTACAAACACACTCGTGTGAAGCAGTTTCATTCTCTGCACATATCTTGATAGTCCATACTCCAGACCTTTGCGTGTGTCTTTCCTTCTCCCGAGAACACCATTTCATCTCTTTCTATACATGGACTATTGCTAATTGCTTGAGACAATTCCAATTATAGTCTTTGGTCATGATTCTGACTGCAAAGCCATGATGGCCATGATTCACCTGGCACTCCAGCAGCACTTGAGGCATGTCTGTCATTGAGATTATCATGTGTTCTGACCATTTACATTCCTGTCTTCCACCCTAACTGCAGTTTTCACAAGGAAAATAGGTTGTGGTATTTGAAACTCTGTATCCAAGAAACTGACACTGTGCCACTACATATGATACATCTCCCTTTGTAGAGTAAACCTTTTTTTTCTGATCTTTTTCAAATGAACATATAGACACATAAGTCTAGTGTACATGTATTGTATTTGTTTGACCAAACACATTAAATATTACTATGAAAACAAACTGATTTGTTTCATTATAGGTTAAGATACAATCAGTGAGCATTGATAATAAATTAAGGCTGTATTGAAAGCAAGAATAGCTCCTATGAGACAGGGGATGCAATCAATAGGTAGATTTGAAAATGTGTTTTAAAAAAAGCAAAGGATACTTCCATGAAGAATTCGTTAATTTGTTCTCATACAAAAGTAAATACCTCTGTGGCACAGATCATTACTTTATAACTGTGAGACGGAGAGAGTTTGGAGGTCTCAGGCTTGAGGACATGAAAACAAGTGTTCATTTCCACATTATCTAGCAAGAAGCATCTAGAAGCAGATATGTTACTTGAGCTAGAGATATATAGAGATGTTCTATATTTTATTACAGATGATTGGCAGGATTGGAACCCTGTGGGACTCTGGGTTGTCATTCCTGGAAAGCATTTAGTGACATCTTAGTGATCCTGACAGCCAAGTAGACATGTTCTATGCTACAAAGATACGTTTTAAAACATTTTATGTTATTCATACAAGTATATATGTTTTCATCAAATCCCCCATTCCTTCCCTTTCATTTGTTCCCTTATTGCACCAATAATTTTTCTTCCCAACTTGGTGTTTTATGTCTTTTTGCTATTTTTTTGAACCTTTTATTATATATTTTCTTCATTTACATTTCAAATTTTATCCCCTTTGCCTGATTCCTCTCTGAAAACCCCCTATCTCATCCACCCTCCCCCTGCTCACCAACCCACCCACTCACTCTTCTCTGTCCTGGCTTCCCCTACACTGGGACACCAAGCCTTAACAGGACCAAGGACCTCTCCTCCCACTGATCTCCAACAAAGCCATTCTCTGCTACATATGCAGCAGGAGCCATGGGTCCCTCCCTCCCTGTGAACTCTTTGGTTGGTGGTTTAGTCCCTGGGAGCTCTGGGGGTTATGGTTGATTCATATTCTTGTTCCTCCTATGGGGCTGCAAACCCCTTCAGTTCCTTCAGTCCTTTCTCTAGCTCCTCCATTAGGGACCCTATGTTCAGTCCAATGGTTGTCTGAGAGCATCCACTTCTGTATTTGTCAGGCACTGGCAGAGCCTCTCAGGAGACAGCTGTATCAGGCTCCTGTCAACAAGTACTTGTTAGCATCCACAATATTGTCTGGGTTTGATAACTGTATATGGGATAGATTCCCAGGTGGTGCAGTCTCTGGAGGGCCTTTCCTTCAGTCTCTGCTCCACAATTTTTCTCTTTATCTCCTCCTATGGGTATTTTGTTCCCCACTTCTAAAAAGTACCAAATTGTCCACACTTTGGTCTTCCTTCTTTTTGAGCATCATGAATTGTATCTGGGGTATTCTGAGCTTCTGAGATAATACCCACTTATCAATGAGTGCATGCCATGTGTGTTCTTTTGTGATTGGGTTACCTCACTCAGGATGATATTTTCTAGTTCCATCCATTTGCCTAAGAATTTCATGAATTCATGGTTTTTTAATAGCTGAGTAGTGCTCCATTGTATAAATGTGCCACATTTTCTGTATCCACTCCTCTGTTGAGGGATATCTGGGGTGTTTCCAGATTCTGGCTGTTATAAATATGGCTGCTATGAACATAGACCATGTGTCCTTATTACATGTTGGAGCATCTTCTGAGTATATGCCCAGGAGTAGTATAGCTGGGTTCTCGGTTAGTACTGTGTCCAATTTTCTGAAGAATCACCAGACTGATTTCCAGAGTGATTGTAAGCTTACAATCCCACCAACAGTGGAAGACTGTTCCTCTTTCTCCATATCCTCACCAACATCTACTATTACTTGAGTGTTTGATCTTAGCCACTCTGAATGGTGTGAGGTGGAGTCTCAGAATTGTTTTGATTTGCATTTCCTTGATGGCTAAGAATGTTGAACATTTCTTTAGATGCTTCTTAGCTATTCTGTATTCCTTGGTTGAGATTCTTTGTTTAGCTCTGTACCCAATTTTTAACAGGGTTATTTGGTTCTCTGAAGTCTAACTTCTTGAATTCTTTGTATATATTGGATATTAGCCCTCTATCAGATGTAGGGTTGGTAAAGATCTTTCCCAATCTGTTAGTTGCCTTTTTTTTTTTTGTCCTATTGACAGTGTCCTTTGCCTTATAGAAGCTTTGCAATTTTATGAGGTCCCATTTGTCAAATCTTGATCTTAGAACATAAGCCATTGGTGTTCTGTTCAGGACATTTTCTCCTGTGCCTATGTCCTCGAGGCTCTTCCCCTTTTTTTTTCTTTTAGTTTCACTTTATCTGGTTTTATGTGGAGGTGCTTGATCCACTTGGATTTGAGCTTTGTACAAGGAGATAAGAATGGATCAATTTGCATTCTTCTATATGCTTACTGCTAGTTGTGCCAGCACCATTTGTTGGAAATGCTGTCTTTTTTTCCACTGGAGGGTTTTAGCTCATTTGATCAAGGACCATATGTGTGTGGGTTCATTTCTTCAGTTCTGTTCCATTGATCTACCTGACTGTCTCTGTACCAGTACCATGCGGTTTTTATCACTACTGCTCTGTAATACAGCTTGAGGTCAGGGATGGTGATTTCCCCAGAAGTTTTTTATTATTGATAATATTTTTCACTGTCCTAGGTTTTTTGTTATTCCAGATGAATTTGCAAATTGCTCTTTCTACCTCTATGAAGAATTGAGTTGGAATTTTAAAAAAAAGAAAGAAAGAAAGAAAGAAAGAAAATGTTAGCATGGATTGAATCCACTTAGTGGGGCCTGTAAGTTCATGGAAATGGGACCATCTCCCGAAGAAAGGAAAAGCCCTCACGACCTGCATCCTTAAAGAAAGCTGATTTTCCCTATCTCAGCAGCTCTCAACTGCTTAGATGAGGATTATACTCCTTAACCTTTTCCAAATATGTGCTGAATTTTGGCTAGATCTCTTGCATACTGTTCTGGGTTCATGTATGAAGCTAACTATGCTGCCATGTCTGGCAAATACTGGTTTTGCTGAGGTCAACTATTCTCTCTGGCTCTTACAATCTTTCTGTTCTTTCCTTCCATATGGTCACTGAACCTTGGTAGGAAGGAATATAGTAAATATGTTCCATTTAGAACTGAGTACTTGGCCATCTTTTATTCTCTGCACACTGAACAATTGTGTGTCTCCATAGTAAAGACTCATCTCCTACCATAGTGACATCGTTTTCCAGTCTTCCTGTTTCAGCTTCCTGTCCACCACTGTAACAGTGAGGGACAGTGGACCTCAGCATTGAAATAGAGATTGTATTTGTTACCTTTGTTATCTTTCAATCTTTTCACATAAATTCTGGTCTTTTGACATCATCTGTTTAAGAACTCCATGTGCTTAGCCTGATACAAGAGTACATACTACTGAGAATTCTGTCCCTTCGTTAGATCAATTTCTTACATCTAATCTTTCCTTCAAGTCAACTAAGGTGTAGGCGAAGGTAAAAATAAGCATCACAAGTGTCTGCCATTAGACTAAATAGCTGAAGAAACATGAGCATCAAAGGGTAAAGTATGGGTACAAGGAAAAGATTATATTTAAAAGAGTAGAACTCAGTTCTATTTCCAGTTCAGAACACAGAACAGACAAGTGGATGAAGGGCTACAGACAGGCATGATGTATAAAAATAATGATATGGATATGAAAACCAAAAGTAGAATTATGCTTCCAATTTATCACTTTTTCAATTTTGCACATTTAATAATGTTGCCTCGGTTAATGGAGTTATTTGCACATTTTGTGGGCAGAATAAAATCTAATTTACATAAAATCTTATAAAATGTTCGGACATTTAAAAAGCTGACTACCTTGTCATATCCATTTCAAAAGCCTATCCATATAGGCTTTTATAGGGCTAATATAGGGCTGAATCAATTACTCTTCTAATATAAAATTTTACTGTATATATTTGCTATATAATGATGGATTTCATAGAAGTAGATTAAGTAGGTAGTTTGACTATATGCAACTCAGAACTCCCCTTTGAATCAGTGATTTTTTAAATTATAGTAAATTTTTGCTCATCACAATTGTATGTATCCTAGTTTTGTCTTTGTTACTGTGACAAACAACATGATCCAAAGCAATTTAGAGGAGCAAATGGTTTATTTGGCTTATACTTCCAGGTAACAATACTCTGTTGAAGGAATAAGAAACTGAAAAAGCAACTATGGAGAAATGTTACTTGTTGCCTTTCTCCCTAATTCATGATTAAGTAGTTTTCTTATATAGCCTATGACTGCTTAGGAATAGCACCACCCACAGCAGGCCCTCCAAAACAAATCAATAATCAAAACAATTCCTCACAGACATGACCACAGGCCCACATGAGAGACACAATTCCTGAGTTAAGGTTTCCTCTTCTCTGGTGACTCTAGGCTATGGAAGTTGATATATAATCTAACCAACAGCATGAGCCATGTTTATTCAGATCCTCGGCTTCAATAAATGTTACCAAATAATTTCTAATTTTCAGAACTTTAGAAAGGAATGAAGAAAGATGTATTGTTTCTAGTAAGCCTGTAGCTACACCCTAGTCTTCACATTGGTCCTTTTCTAGGCTGATGCACCATTAGCTGCCACTCCTCAGAGTCTTTCCTCTTCCCAGCATTCTACCATCACTAGCCCATGTCTACTCTCCCATCACAATAAACTCAGATGCCAACATCTCCATCAGTCTCATGTGGCTCTCCTTTCAACATCACTCTGTATGGAGTGTACCATAAGCCACTTCAAAACCCCCAAGAGTTTTCTTTATACAAATGCTGTACATTTTTGCTGGTATGTGCAGCTCCTTCACTAGATGACAAACATTCTCATGGCACATTAAGAGCTACTTAAAATAAGCTATTTAAGCCAATATTATAAAACTCTTAAAAGAAAAAAACGAAGTCAAATCTCTGTAAAACTGAGTGGGTGTTAATTTCTCAGATCTAAAACCAAGAGTATAAACAATGAAAGAAAAACAGAAAAAGTAGATTTCATTAAAAACTGAAATATTTTTGGCAGGATGTTTTTGTGTTGTAATATATATTGTCATATGTATGCCATATTAAGTGTAAATATATATGTAAATATATATATATATATATATACATACATACATACATATAATATATGTATGCATTGTAATGTAGGAAAATCAAACCCAAGGTTTCCAGCACGCTGGCTGGGTAGTCTGT
>NC_034593.1:83148737-83158454 GCF_900095145.1 Mus pahari
AAGGAGATAAGAATGGATCGATTCTCATTCTTCTACATGATAGCCTCCAGTTGTGCCAGCACCATTTGTTGAAAATGCTATCTTTTTTCCACTGGATGCTTTAAACAGACACTCTTAAAGGAGTTATATGAATGATTGAAGCATGCAAGGAAAGATATTTAATATAGTAAGTCTTTAAGTAAATGTAAACCAAAGCCATAATGGCATATTTCATATTCACTAACATGATTAAAATAAAACAGAAAATAACAAGTGTTGGGTAGATACAGAAAAATTAGAACCTTCAATCAAGTCTGGGGAGACATATATGGCATAGTCACTGAGAAACAGTTTGATAGCTTTCCAAATAGTTAAATGAGTTACTCTGTGAACTATCAATCTCATTTCCAGTAAAATGAAAATCTGAACCAAGGAGATTGAACACACATGCACACTCATAAACCTGTACATGCATACTTCACAGGAGCAAGCATTGCAGTATGTCAAAGGCGGGAACAATTCATGTAGATGTGATCTGGTACATGGCTAATTTCATGTGGTTTACCCATAAAATGGAATATTAATAGACCATGAAAGAAATGAGACTTTTACACACTCTTTAACATAGCTGGACTTCACTGATGGTAAGGAAAAGAAACCAATAGAAGTAAGAAAGTACACGCTGTGTGTAACTAAAAGGCAGACTTGAAGGAATGTAAATGCTGAAGACCATTTCCTGGGCATTTTAGCACAAAATAATGAAAATGCTATAAAATTATGTTGTGATGATAATTACATAGTTTTGTGAAAATACTAAGACAAAGAATTTTATAACTTAAATTGATTGACTTTACAACCTATGAATTGTAATATCAACAAATTTATAAATATTTACATACATAATATACGGATACATATACAAATATGCTATGTACATACATCTGTGTCCAATACAAACAGATCAATAATAGATAATCATACCCATGTTCCCTAGCAAAGCCTAAATCACATTCTTGAAATACATAGCACAAACTGTCTGAGACCCACCGTCCTAACCACTGCAGTTTTGACAATATTCCTGTGACTCAGTCTCTCTTGAGGTCCAGTGAATCTCCCCCAAGCATCTGTCATATTCACTGGATACTAAGTTATAATCTGAGGTAGCAGTTCAGCCCTCTTGAAGATAATTACTTTTTAACATTTCTTCACAGGTAATAGTCATTATCTCACACAATGGATAGGAGCTTAGCTTATTTAGTGGATCTTCTCAAGCCTAATACACTCAACAAGTACAAACAAGCCACCATTTAGCTTTAGAATTAGATTAAGAATAGACATCATCTATTTGCCTAACTAATACACTAAGCACCAACTCAAAGGTTTTTGCCTCTAGGATCTTTATATTCTAATAAGAAAAATGGAAGGACAAATGGAGGGGAAACGGTTCTGCCTTTTTTAAAATTTCAGATATTCATTTATTCTTTTAAAAAAGATAAGTAGGCAATAATATTGCAACATGATGACTTGTTCTAGGACACAAGTATGGCATAAATTCATGGAGCAGAAGAACTCAGAGGAAACAGCAGCATCCTGAGGCCCAACCTCCAGATCATCTATCTTCCTCACTAGGAATGGGATGGGGCCATGAACCTCCTACCATGGCGTTCGTTAGTCCAGGCCACAGGGAAAGCTAGTACATGAGGTAGAGTTTCCTGAAAATACATAATGTCCATCTGAACTAAATTTTACATAAACTACAAATATTTTAATACTATTTGTATTAATTCTTTGAGAACCTCATGTAATGTATTTTGGTAATCTCTCCACAACTAGTTCCAGACTTGCCCACCCAGCTTTCTGTTGATCTTTCATCTTTTTTAATTCCATCACATATGTGGATCCATAATGCTGAAACTGTTGAGAAAAGTATTTGTAGGTCAACCCAGATTGGGAAGGCTGGTAGCTCTGATGGTGATTACGCTGATTCATTCATCCAGGCATGCATTCATTCATTCAGCAGACATGTATTCAACTCTGAGTAAGTAAACAGAATCGTACTATGCTCTGATGACAGAGGAAAGACACAAAACCATGCACATCCACCTCTAGTACTCCACATAATTTGACTGAGTGGGAAAAAATACTAGAAAAAAAAGTGGTCACAAGTGACCAGGATTACAGTAACCCTGATTAGTATTGAGTGGAACTCATCTACAAAGCAATAAAAGTTTCCAAGGCAAGGTTCACAAAGAAACCAGAAGAGCTGACCTGACTAGAGAAACAACAAAGGGCTATTATGATCAGTAAACATGAGATATAAAGTCCTCGGTGTAAGAAAGGAGGGAGAAGAGCATGTAGGAACAAGAGTGAGATTCTGTGAAAGCCTTGGTGATAGTGTGGGGGATTTCAGTACATTCATGGAACTGAGATCATCCAGTGATAGTAGAATAGGAGGAAGGGCTATTTAGTGGGTATATGTAAAAACCTCAGAATGTGGTCAACTATTTTAAGCAAATGTAGGGTATGGTATGACTCTGAGTGTCCCGGAGAGATGTGTTGGGGAGCTAAAGCAGAAACAGGGAGATGGGTGGAGATCATTTGTCTCAATCAATTAAAGTTACTGTGAACTTGTGTTACTGCTATGCACCATTAGGCACAATCTGCAGCCTCTTCTTTAATCTCCAGAAATAAAAAAACGTGAGTAGGAGCCTGAAACACACCAGGGAAGTGACAAGCCCTCCCTGCACAGACATCTGAACTGCCTCTGTGACTTCCTTCAATTAACTGTATGACAGACCAAGTCTTTTATTCTCCCAAAGCCCTAGTTGGTTTCATCACATATAAAAGGTAAATAATATCCATCTCACGGGTTGTGGAAAGGAATATAAAGAGGCAGGCTATGAATCAGCCTTGAATGAAGATAATTATCTGGTTAGCATCATTATATCATTATTACTTAACATTATAGTTACTTATTGCATCATGTCCTCACTTAATGGAAAATAATAATAAATTTCAAACAGTTTTTAATGAACTAAAATTATTTGGCATCTGAAGTCACAGAGGCTGGTAATGTGGCATGTAATATTATTGAAAGAGTATGATATAACTGAAAGAGTAACAGACTAAAGTTTCAGGCAGCAAACACAGTATCCAGGTAGCTCTCTGAGTATCAGTTTCTTCGTATCTCCACAAAGTTTTATAGTTCTTGCTCACATTTTACAAAATGCAAAAAATAACATATGATAAATACTGAATTATTTATTCAACTGATATAAGTCTGTGTCATTTCAGCAGAATGTTAGTTTTTCTAGATAAAATGATTAGTGTGTTAAGTCTTTCTGGGCCTGTGTCTTGTGGCGGAGTCACAGTCTACTCCATGGAGTGTGTAGAACCCAAATGAGACCATATTGCCTAGAACTGTGAAAATCCACTAGAGAAAAATCCAGATAACCACATTGATTAAGCCAATTAAGAGTGAGTCCTTTATTATCCAGCAAACAAGAACAGGCTCATGCCTCAAAATCTTTTGGGGTTTTAAAGGCAAAAACCACAAAGAGCATAATTTATATCAAAATTAGATGAGGGTCAGAGTAACTTTGAAACATTCATTTCTGGAAAAATATAGTAATTATTTTGGACAAAGCAATTATAGTTTACTTATAGTATCTCAGGTATATTAGTGTAGATTAAGTTTGTATAAATATTAATTATTTTAATTAATACATCTGGACCATGGTCAAGGTCTCAGAAATATCAAATATGTTGTCAAGGCAGATGTGACTGTTGGGAGGTGGAATAGAGGGAAAATTACTATTCAAATAAACACAAAATAGAGTTAGGATAAGGTGTCACCAGGACAATGATTAGCATTGTGTGTGTCTATAGTACAAAGGAGGGGTATGTAGATATGTGCATGCATGGGGGGAAAGATTGTGTCACAGTTCTTTAAAACCTAGGGTCACAGAGAGGGTAGTACAAGTCAGAAGAGTTTGTGTGAAGCACATGGAAGAAATTTTAGCATCCCAAATTCTAAGATGAAAGAAAATAAGGGAAGGTAGAGTTCAGAGGCAAGAAGTCAGTGCCAACTTGCATCTTACTATTGCTTCTCCCCACAGAAATGGCAACAACCCCTGGAGCCATGGCAGCAGCAGGGAGTGCCCAGATGGTTCATACAAACATGGTTGAGGCTAAGGTCCAAAAATACTGAGAAGACAGGACCTGAGGTGGCTCAGACAACAATTACCAGCCCTCAAGCTCTTGTGGCTCTCAGAGATGAAGCTATAGTAGATAAAGCCCAGAATAAGTATTTGACTGAGCCCTGGTACGGGGATTTTAGACAGCACTTTCGGAGGACATAAGATGGAGCCAACACAGTTGATGATCCTGCTGACAGAAGATTCTGGATAAAATTCAGTCAACTGGAGAAATGGAAAGAAATTAATTCACCACTCCAAAGATTAAGTCTTAATATTCTCTTGTTCCTGGATGCTATAAAAAAGTACCCTGACAAGCTGATTGATGGTTCACCATCTGCAAAGATGTTTGGAAACTAGTTTTTAAAGAAAATAAGTCTTAATATTCTCTCCCTCCCCTTTGATTTTTCGTACACCAGATGATTCTGACTTTCTTCTAAATGGGTTACAAAACCAGCCTGTATTCAAAGAAAACAGGTGACTTGTTCATTTTCTGATCCCTGCTATCAAGGTGGTGGTGGCATGCCACATTCTAGAACATTGGTTTTTCTAACAGCTAAAGGGCAAAGAGTGATTCTGAAAACCAAGGCTCTTTAGTTGTACCATCTTTCACATCTCCCAGCTCCTTTTCACTACTTCCTCTTTCTACATCTTATTCTGTCCATATCTTCTTTGTCAGACATTCACTTGACTTAGTAGAGAAGATGAGTACATGATTGGAACGTGGCAGAAGACCAAGGAGTCTAATTGATTTTGGGCCCTACTGTCTTCCCAGTAATGAGGCAGTGCCTGTGTGTGTCACTTTCACAGCTGGAATTAGGGACACTCTTCTCTACTCCCAGAAGTGGAAGTCCTGGAAGCCCCTTAAGACAAAGAGAAATCCTCGAAGACAGACATACCTAGATATCTGTTCATAGGCCAGTTGTAGTCAGCCATTCCATGACAATGCATTCATTTACTCACTAATTCAATAAATACGCATTCTCTATTTTGGTCCTGGGTTTTGCAAGATGCTTTTGTCATAAAGATTAGCTAAGTTGCCTTGAGGACATGAAGTGTAAACAATGCACAGTGAAACATTCTACTAAGTGTTATAGCAAAGCTCACGTGACCCAGGGCTGAGCTCCTTAAGAATTATTATTCTAGGACAATGCCACACCTAGTTGTATGCCATTCTGCTTTTCCAAATAAAGACTGTTTAGGGTGGAATCATTGCTAGAATTCCCTCTTCTTCATTTACCTGATGTGAACACAAAGACATAGTTCTCAGCACAAAGGGAGTAAGAGCTAGATCCTTATGGAGTCAATTTTGAGTGACTATGCACAGCCCAGGCATATGGATTTAGGTTATTGCAATGTCCATGTTCCAGTGTAGAAGCAGTTTTGTGGAGTTTTTATAGTAACAAAACAAAGAAAGTTATAAATCATGAACTTTCCCAAATACACTGGTAGAAGTATTAGAAGATCACAGTCAGGCAAAGAGGCCTCTGTTCCTATCTGGCTATATTTTTAACCCTTTGATTGGTAGAGAGTATAATTTTGTTTTAATATTTTTAAGGGTTTTATCTGCTTATCAGAGTGTTAAGTGGATGACATAGAAGTGTTTTTTGGGGGAGTTCTGGACCTAGAATAGTCTAAACTATTAGACATTGAAATTTAATCTGTCAACCTTTGTAGAAACAGCTTTTTTTTTTTCAGGAATTCTTACTCTAGTAACCTTAAAGAACTGCATGTCTAACTGATTGGCTTTGTTTTGTTTTTTGTTTTTGGTTTTTTGGTTTTGTTTTTGTTTTTTGCAATGTGGTTATAGAGTTAATGGGGTCCTCTATCTGGGCCATTCGGGGAGGCAGGACACAGGACATGGAAAGTTTGACCATGCTTACCCAACTGTGTCACTGGGTAGGTTTTGGGCTGGCTGTAGGGAAACCCCAGGACACTGATCCAGGGGTGGGGAAGTGCAATTTGAGGTGTGGGACTAGCAGAGCTGGCTTCGGGTCCCCAGGGTTACAAGGAGGCCAGAGCTGTCTGATTCTCAGGCTCTTGGATAACCAGAGTCTGCTGGGAGCAGCAAAAGGGCTAAGAATGTAGTGGGGGCCCAAGGGCTGGATCTAGCCTGGGGCTGAGGGGAAAAATGGGAAGCTCCAGCTGGTCCCGCAGGGGGAGTTGTTGGCTTGATGGCAGCAGCAGGCTTGGGCTTGGTGGCAACCATGGCTGGGAGCACAGATTGCCCTTCTATGGGATGTTAGGCACCGGCTCTACAGGCAAAGGTTTTAGTTTTAAGGCATTTATTGCAATGGCAGAAAGTGGACGAGTAAACCTGTACCCCACTTCTCAGGGTGGGCCTGAGGTTAAACACCTTTTCAGGGAGGAGTGTCTGAGAAAGAAGATTTATTGGCTACATCCTCCAAGCCTTTAGGCACCTCATTAAAATAGAGATCTGTACTGAGCCAAGTAACCATAGGTCACATCTTCTAAAATGGAGGAGCTTAGGTTATTGCCCTTACATGACTAATGGTCACAAATCTATGGAGGGATGCGGCTAGTGATAGGGGCCTGGTGCCTGGGAATCAGGCAAGATGCCTAGCATCCCTTTAGGGTCAACAGGGTTTCAAGTCTTAGCTCAACAAGGAACTAGGGTACCTTTCACAGTCCCACACATGGTCTTTGGATACAATCACACCTCATTGTTGTCATAATGTTACTTTAACTCTAAGCAGAGGCCTAAGGGAATCACATTTGGGTGGAGTGTAAGGTAAATAAGCAGGTTGGGAGAAGGGGTGAAGCTAAGTTCACTGAAAAGGGATGAGGACTCAAGGAGGGACCAGAAGACAGCCTAAGGCATTGTAGAATTATGGTATAGTCACCATCATGAGGGGTTGTAGAGGTTTGGAAAGGTAAGAAGATACTGACAAAAACTCAGAGATACTGTTGGACTCAGTTTTAAAATAAGATAAAAGGATCAAGAATGTAAAAATGTGACTGTCTATATGCCTCAGAGATATATCTGAAGTTGGAAATAAAATTAATTAATAAGAGTATAAATTTTTCTTACCTTAAAATGAGTACTCTGAAAAGTAAAAGATAAGGAAAATCCTTATGCTGTGGAATTCAAAAGCCAGTGACT
The DNA here is from genome assembly GCF_900095145.1 of Mus pahari. NCBI lineage: Eukaryota > Metazoa > Chordata > Mammalia > Rodentia > Muridae > Mus > Mus pahari. The sequence continues at coordinate 83,156,037 of NC_034593.1, forward strand.
ATGTGATTTCCTACTTAGAGAATCCCTGGGTGCTACCTGTTCTGTGAGAGGGCACATGACTCAGAGCCACAAGGAAGGTAAGGAACTACATGACGTACTGAGCTAGACAGTAGCCTGCGTGAGTACCAGGATGAAAGATAAGTTGGGAATCTTGGCACTTGTCTATGTGTATCAGATGAGGAAAGAAAAGACGTATTGTATAGAAAGGTCAGAATTTAACCAAGACAAGAGAGAGAGAGAGACGCATTATTCAAGCAGATTAGATTTAAGAATAATCCAGACTCCCCGTATCCTCTCCCATCCCAGGCCTCCAGCTAGGAACCAGAGGTTCTCCCTCTTCCCCTGCCAATTTTCATTCTCACTCCCATGCCTCTGTCACCCTCCCCTCCCCACATCTGATCTCCATCCCCATTCCTCTCTTCATGTCCTCTGCTATCCAGTTCCCTCTCTGCATCAGCCTCTCTGATGGATACCTAGTTTCCCCTTCTGAGGGAGATCCACACATCTTCCCTTGGGATGTCCTCATTAGCCAGTTTCTTTGGGTCTGTGGATTGTTGCATGATCATCCTGAATTATGGCTGATGCACACCTATGAGTACATACCACATGTGTCTTTCTGGGTCTGGTTACCTCACTCAGAATGGCATTCTCAAGTTCTATTAATTTGACTGCAAAATTCATGACATCTTTGTTTTTCATAGCTAAATAGTATTCCATTGTGTAAATGTACCACATTTTCTTTATTCATTCTTCAGATGAGGGACGTTCATTTGTTTCCACTTTCTGGCTATGATAAATAATGATGCTATGAACAAAGTTGAGCAAGAGATCCTGTAATGTTGTGGGGCATGTTTTGGGTATACAGGAGGGATACAGCTGGGTTTCAAGGTAGAACTTTTCCCAGTTTTCTAAGAAACTACCTAATTGAATTCCAAAATTGTTGTACAACTTTGCTTTCCCACCAGCAGTGGAGGAGTGTTTCTCTTGCTCCACAGCCTCACCAGCATGTGCTGTCATTTGAGTTTTTTATCTTAGTCATTCTGATGGATATAAGATGGAATCTTAGGGTTGTCTTTATTTGCATTTTCCCAATGACTAAGGGCTTTCAACATTTCATTAAGTGTTTCTTGGCTATTTGAGTTTGCTCTGTTGAAAATTCTCTTTTCATCTCTGTACGCCAATTTTTAAATGGATTATTTAAATTTTTAAAAAGAAATTTAAATAATCCATTCCATCTTTATTATATAATAAAGATGGAATGGATTATTTAAATTTTTAAAAAGAAATTTAAATAATCCATTCCATCTTTATTATATAATAAAGATGGAATGGATTATTTAAATTTTTAAAAAGAAATTTAAATAATCCATTCCATCTTTATTATATAATAAAGATGGAATGGATTATTTAAATTTTTGATGCCTATTTTCTTTTTTCTTTTTTTTCCCTCTTCTAATCCAAAGTTTCTTGTAAGATTATTCTCATGGGCTGGCAGTTGCTTAAGAAAAGACGAAAGGCAGCCTGGGTTTGGAGGCAATGTCTGGCACCAGGCATTCAGCTTCTAAGTTTTTTAATGCTATTCTTGCAAGCCTAGATGCAAGGCTACATTACTATTTGGCAACGTTGTGGCTAGGTTTGCCTAATAAAATTAAAGGTGGCTGTCTGTCTATCTTTCCTTTTTGTTACCAAGGGATGATCGGAGGCACAGTGGAAAACATTTATTAAAGCATTTTTTTTCATTTTTTATTATTAGTATTTTCTTTATTTACATTTGAAATGCTATCCCGAAAGTTCCCTATACCCCCCCCCGCCCCTGCTCCCCTACCCACCCACTCCCACTACTTAGCCCTGGCCTTCCCCTGTGCTGGGGCATATAAAGTTTGCAAGACCAAGGGGCCTCTCTTCCCAATGATGGCCAATTAGGCCATCTTCTGCTACATATGCAACTAGAGGCACGAGTTCAGGGGGTACTGGTTAGTTCATATTGTTGTTCCACCTAAAGGGTTGTGCCACCTTCAGCTCCTTGGGTACTTTCTCTAGCTCCTCCATTGGGGGCCCTGTGTTCCATCCAATAGCTGACTGTGAGCATCACTTCCATGTTTGCCAGGCACTGGCATAGCCTCACAAGAGGGCACTATATCAGGGTCCCTTCAGCAGAATCTTACTGGCATATGCATTAGTATCTGGGTTTGGTGGCTGATGACGGGATGGATCCCCGGATGGGGTAGTCTCTGAATAGTCCATCCTTTCATCCTAGCTCTAAATTTTGTCTCTCTATCTATATCAATTCATGGGTATTTTGTTCCTTATTCTAAGGAGGAATGAAGTATCCACACGATGGTCATCATTCTTGGTTTTCTTGTGTTTTGCAAAATGTATCTTGGGTATTCTAAGTTTCTGGGCTAATATCCGCTTATC
>NC_034593.1:83158465-83174785 GCF_900095145.1 Mus pahari
TGATGATTAAGGATATTTAACATTTTTTCAAGTGCTTTTCAGCCCTTTGGTACTCCTCAGTTGAGAATTCTTTGTTTAGCTCTGTACCCCATTTTTAATGGAGTTATTTGACTTTCTGGCAACCAGCTTCTTGAGCTCTTTGTATATATTGGATATTAGTCCCCTATCAGATTTAGGATTAGTAAAAATTCTTTCCCAATCCGTTGGTAGCCTTTTTGTCTTATTGACAGTATCTTTTGCCCTACAGAAGCTTTGAAATTTTATGAGGTCCCATTTGTTGATTCTTGATCTTACAGTACAGGCCATTGCTGTTCTGTTAAGGAATTTTCCCCCTGTGCCCATTTCTTCGAAGCTTTTCCCCACTTTCTCCTCTATATATTTCAGTTTCTCTGGTTTTATGTGGAGTTCTTTGATCCACTTAGACTTGGGCTTTGTACAAGGAGATAAGAATGGATCAATTCTCATTCTTCCACATGCTAACTGCCCTTTGTGCCGTTTTAGCTCCTTTGTGAAAGATCAAGTAACCATAGGAGTGTGGGTTCATTTCTGTTGCCCTTAGATTCTTAACAGAGGGGAATATAGAGACTGAAATGGCCACCTCCAATAGCCAGACAGGATATCAATCTGCCCAAAAAAATTAACCCAAAATTTTCCTTGCCTACAAGATGTATAGGGATAAAAATGGAGCAGTTGACCAATGACTGCCCCAACTGCAGACCTACACAGACAGCCAGGTATATAATAATTATAGAAACAAAAACTTGATTGGAATGTAACATAGAATCCAACTGAGTGTCAGCTCAGAGGAATTTATTACAAAGATTTCACATGTTTCGAAAGGAAAGGGACAATAAGGACTGAGGTAGTTAATGGTGGTTTATTCAAGGAATGAAGGCCATTACTGGAAGTGATCATGGTTGTAGTGATATTGTTCTCAATAATAATGAATATAGTTGAACATTGATGGTGTTGGCAAAATCTAATGAAAGAGCTAGAGAAAATACCCAAAGAGCTAAAGGGGTCTGCAACCCTATAGGAGGAACAACAATATGAACTAACCAATACCCCCCAGAGCTGTGTCTCTAGTTGCACATGTAGCAGAGGATGGACTAGCCAGCCTTCAGTGGGAGGAGAGCCTCTTGGTCTTGTGAAGATCATATGCCCCAGTACAGGGGAATGCCAGGGCCAAGAAGCAGGAGTGGGTGGGTTGGGGAGCAGGGCGGCCAGGTGGGGGGGTATAAGGAGCTTTGGGGATAGCATTTGAAATGTAAATGAAGAAAATATCTTAAAAATAAAACATACTCCATAGAATAAATTCACTCCAGTTTGTCCCTGGTCCTTGGCATAAACCCTCCAAACTCCCTGGCTTTTCCTTAGGGTTTAGAGTGCCCTTTGTTATTCACAGAAAGGCCCTTTTGAGTCTAAAGTTTAGATTATGCCTGAGTATATATTTGTGAGATGATGAGAATTATTGATGCCTTCAGTAGTGGGAGCTGGAACATTATTAGAAAATTGGAAGTTTCAGCTTCACCAAGATGGTTGGTTGACCTACAGAGGCATCATTCAGTCAGCTTCTAGGTTCATAAATATACTAATCTTGTGGGAAATCAGTAAGTTTCAAGGAAAGGACTTAAATGATTTCTGTATCCTTTCTCTCTATACATGGATTTATGTATTTTCTACAATCTGTATAAGTATCTCCCACAAAGAAGCAATTGTTAAAGACTTAATCCCTACCTTGGGAAGATATGAGAAATGGTGAGACCTTTAGGGTGTGGAACTAAAGAGATTTAAAATTCCTGGAGGCATATCATTGAAAGAAATATTGGGCCCAAACCATGTATCTTGCTCTCACTGTTTACACTGATCATAAAATGAAGGTTTCTTCTATTATAAAAGCCCTGATTGTGTTACCACCTCAACACAAGCCCAAGTCAGAATGGATTGAAACTGCCAAAAGTTTAACCAAAATAAATCTTTCTTCGACATAACACGTCAAGTATTTTGCCATGATTACAGAAAGCTGACTAACACACCATCTCTCCCATTAGACTATTATGCTTTTGTAAGTTTAATGACAAACACATCATCTAGATGATCCCTTTCCTGCGCTTTCTGAATTGTTTTCATGACTTGCTGGACCCAGGAGGAAGTTTGTAGTCATCAGGCAGAAGAATGAGTACACTAGGAGGCATGAGTGCACAGGACCCAGACAGACAGCAGCCCTTGCTCTTGCTGTGTAAACTTGGAAAAATTAAATTTACAGAGCATAATTTCTGATTTAGAAAGTTAATAGGGTTTTAAAACTATGTCTATAAAGAAATACTGAAAATAATTTGAAAGTACTAAAAGCTTATAGAGAGAAAACATTTTGAGGACAACAACCAGGATCTTGGGTACACAGAAATGAAGAAAACAATTCTTGGATCTCAAGGCTTTCAATCACTATTCTGTGTTCAATTTACCCTATTATGGCTAATTCTTATTGGTAACTTGATTGTATTTACAATCATCATGGAAGCACAACCCTGGAGTGTTCATGAGTGTTTAACAGAAGAGGGATGACCTACGCTGAATATGGATGACATCATCAGATAGACTGGAGACCTCAAACAGAAATATGAGAAGTTAGCTGAGAACCATCTCTCTCTCTCTCTCTCTCTCTCTCTCTCTCTCTCTCTCTCTCTCTCTCCCCCCCCCCCCCCCCGCGCGCGCGCGCTTTGTGCACAGCTACTTCAGTCTCTCTTCCACAACATGGTGGACTATAGCCAGAAACCATCAGCTAAATATACCCTTTCCTCCATAATTGGCTTTTGTCTAATTCAGTCTCCTAAATTTTCTAGTTTGTTAATTCTCTCATTGTTTCTCATTTATCTGAAAAACTTAATCATGTTAAAAACAAAAACAGGAGCCAACTGAAATGACAATAACCTATCTCCGCTTACATGCCTAGTCCCATCCTTCTCCTGTTTCTCGATACCAAATGTATCTACTCTTCCAGAAGAAATTTTCATCAATATATTTCTTTTGCATATAATCTTTCATTATTATTTTTACACCAAGATCAAATACATTTGTCAGGATATACTGTTTGGAAATGGGTTTGCTCATCAACCATACTTTTTGTTTTGTTTTGTTTTGTTTTTTTCTTTTTTCTTTCTTTTTTTTAAGGATATTTTCTTTATTTACATTTCAAATGGCATCCCCTTTACTGGCTTCCCCTCTGAAAAACACCCTCCCCCATTTCCTCCAACTCCCCCTGCTCACCAACCCACCCACTCCCTCTTCCTGGCCCTGGCATTCCCCTATGCTGGGACCTAGAGCCTTCACAGGACCAAGGGCCTCTCCTCCCGCTGATGACCAACTAGGCCATCCTCGGCTCCATATGCAGCTGGAGCCATGAGTCCCACCATGTGTCACTTTGCATAGTGACTTCACCCACATTTCTGAACCAGGCTTATGTTCCTAAAAGGGCACCACTGAGTCCCAGTTGTCAACCATGACTTGGAGAGAATGCTGGAGAAAATAAGCAAGAAACCAATAAAGATTGTTGGGAAAGATTTTATTTGGAACCACAGAAGGGGATGTGAGTAGAGAGTAAAATTTGAACTTCACTGAAAAATTCATCATCTTGAAATTCAGAACACAGAAGACAAGAAGAGAGGGAGGAATAGCAGGCAAGAGCAGGTCCTGTGAACATGGTTGCCTTCCTTATTGCTTGTCTGAAGGCTTCATGGCCCAGGTCAGCAGCAGTCCCCAGACTGCTGGTTACCACCACAGCAGCCACTGCTGCCTCCACTGCTGCCACAGCAGCCACTGCTGCCACCACTGCTACAGCATCCAGAGCTGTGACGATGGCGATGAAAAGATCTGCGGGGTCTGTGGTGGCTCAGACAGCAGCCACCACCCCCAGAACTGCAGCAGCCCCCAGAGCTGCAGCAGCCCCCAGAGCTGGAGCCACAGCAGCCCCCAGAACCCAGGCTACAGCAGGAAGACACAGGGGGGCACTTGGGAGGACACTTAGGGGGGCACTTGGGAGAGCATTTGGGAGTCTGGCACTTGGGAGGGCACTTGGGGGTGCACTTGGGAGGGGGCTGGCACTGTTGCTGGTTCTGCTGGCAGGACATTCTTGGGAGGAAGTCTGAAAACCTAAAGAGAAATATAAAAGCCATCAGTACAAGTGTCAAGTAGACATATCCATCCTCAATTCTGTTAGACAGTGATTCTAAGACAAACTATTTCACGAACAAGACCTATAATTATTGGGGACCTGACGTGAAGTGAAATTGGATGCAGTATAAGATCTCTGGCAGTGTAGTTTCCACCAGTAAGTGACTCTAACCACCTTCTGACGTAGTCCTAGGATTCCCGAGGCAGAGCTATTTGACACAGGAATCTCAACATGATAGACTTATCTTTCTTACACACCAGTGAGACCCTGTCCTCTCGAGAGAATTTTCTAGAAGAGGATTATAGGATTACTAACACCAGTAACCCAACTCTCCTGACTCCTCCTGGTTTATTATATTCTCCCATTGCCATTTTCCCCATTGCATTTTGTCCCAATCTGAGACAGTCACAGCCCTGATACTTGCTTCACCAGATGTTAACCAGACCAAGAGAGGTGCCGACCACCATCCGCAAAGATAACTTCAGCCTAAGTCGAGATGAGACTGAAAAAACATGTTTCATGTTGGCTTCCCTGCCCCTGGGGTCTCCCCACCTCCTTCTGCCCTCCTCCCACAAAGTTCTGGCTCTCTCCCTCCCCAATCTTCCTTGCTAAGCACTCACTTGTTCAGCAGAAGAAGCAGGGCCTGAAACTGGTAACGCTGAGGACTGGTGGACCTGGCACAGGAGCCCTTTTATGCTAGGCCTGGGAAATTCTTAGAAGTGAGACACAGCATGTGTATGTAGAACCGTCACTTTCCCAGGCTGGAATGGAAGATGACTCTTCTCATACTCCCTAGTTTGGAACTCTAGGATCTCTCTGGGAATAGTTCAAGAGGAATATGGTTAGTTAGAGACTACAAATATCTGTTCACCAAGTCTATTGCAGGCCAGCCATTCCACCTTCAAGCACTCACTCATTTACTAATTCAGTAAATATGTAACATCTCTATTACTTAGGTCCATAATTTTGCAAGGTATCAATGACAAAATATGACATGATTGCCATGAGGAACTTACAGTCTTAAAGTATGAGTCTGCAAGCAATGGTTCACAATGGTGTCATGTGATCATGATCTTCTGGTTGGCTCCTTATTAGCTCCTCCTATGGGTGGTGTCACAGTCTTTCTAATCTTTTGAAGGTAGGATACATTTTAGTCAGCTGTGGGTTCCTCATACATTGTACATTGCCCTTCAAGCACAGTTAGGAAGAAGGTTCGCCATCAGGAAAGAGAAGGGCTGATTCCTTCAGTACTGAAGCAGAAGCTAAGTAGCTCAGCAGCCTTTGGGGTTCAGAGTCTCATGAGGCAAGATTGAGTTCCAGTAACACAGAGTGTCCTTTCTACTAGTACCAGATACTAACTCTAGAGATTCATTATCTGAATAGATAACTCTATTATGAATGAGGCTGGGTTGGCAAAGTATGAATCTAAAGGAACCCACGAGGTGTAGGAGCTAAAGCCTTATTGAGCCCATGGACCTAGATTCACAGAGCACATGGAAGGGATGTCATAACGAGAGATGAGGAAAGAAGCAAATATTAATTTTACTTTATAAGTTACTACAGGCTTTTGCTTCAGGAGTGACGTAAAACTTCTTAAGTATTAGCACTGTTGTGTTAGTGAGCTATCAGCAACTTTCACCAGACACAATGAAAGTGAATAAATTAAGACAAGTCAGGTGATTCCATCTCTTCCAATTCAGCAGCACTAACCAGTACACAGAGGGTTATAGTACCATGGACAGGTGATTATCACAACATTTAATGAACTCATCATGACACTGGGTGCTCTTTGAAGAGAGCACAGCAATTTGTGGCAAGAGTCTGCCAATGTTTAATAGGAATATGCACAGAAGGACATTAGTTAAAGCCAAATGTGTGAGCTTTGTGGCAATTAAATGGGTATTTTAAAAAAAATCTACAAGTAGATAAAGTCACTAAAGCAAAGGACAAATGCTGAGAGATGACACTTTTAATGGGTAGGTAAAGAAGACAGATTAATCTGTTTTCTTTTTATTTGTTTCTTAAACTGTGAAACACCTCCTGCACTTAAGGAAAGGGTTTATTTGGGCTCATGATTCTAGGAGTTCAAAGTTTAGGAGCACTATCTGGAAATGGTCTTTTTTATGGCAGAGTTCCAAGGAAATTCAAGCATCACATGGCAAGAGACAGGTCACTGGTATGTAAATATTATCCCACTCCCTTTTTTCTTCTTGAGTCACCAGGATTTAACTGAGACAATTCCATCCCCAATAAATTTGTCTACTAGTAATCACTTTCCACTTACAGATGTCACATCTGTAAGCATTTTACTAAACTGTTTCAACTTTCTTGATATTTCACAATAGTGGGTTAAATATCAATAGGAAGTCATGAGGACAATCCCACTATATTCAAAATAAAACTGGACACATAAATTTAAGGAATATATGAAAGAAAGTTAAGATAGTTAGCTGATAAGTATCAGAAAAGAAAACGGCATTGTGGAAAAATTAGGAATAAAATTTCAAGGCTTCACAAAGTGTTTCCACTGCCAAACACTCTTCTGGTTTGTCTGAAGACAGCTACAGTGTACTTAGATACTACAGAGAGAGATCCAAGGGTAACATCTATATTAGTGCATTATCAAAAACTACTTGGTACTTCAGAAAAGAAGTGGGTCTGTGTAAAGCAAAGATCACTGTTTTAGAAAGATGAAGAAATGAATGAATGATGAACAAAGCCTAAGGAAGCCATGGTTGTTATATTACATATAGCAGCTGAGATAACTATGGCAAACCATACATTAGGTTTTTGATTCTGAATCAAAGAACTACAGCAATTTAAAGGACTCAGTTTTGAGAAATATGTTTTTGTCAAGTAAACAAAAGTTGGCTTTTAAGAACATATGGTTTTTAAGGAATGGATTATTTAAAAGCCAATGACAATTTCAATGCTGTTGACTGTGATTATATCTTCAGTCAAGAGATACTGGAGCTAACAATCGAGGAACAGATGATTTAAAGAAAAAAAGGAACTGATGGCTTTCTGTGAACCATGTGAGATACAACAACGATGAGCCTACCAAAATACAATCCTGGGTACAATAGTGGCATGAATAGTATGGGAATAACCAATTGCTTTATAATAGAACTTAGGCCCCTGCTTAATGGAAGAAAACTTGGGTCTTGTACTGTAAATCTTGCAAAGAACCTGTAGTTTCAGAGCCCAAGGAATGAACCTTCTATTGCAGTTACTTTGCTAAAATGAAATAGCATCAAACTGCCTTCAAAATGTATATCTGTATACCCAAAAGTTAGTACAGCTCTCAGTTATCAGAAAAGTGTCTTTCTGCAGTGGACAGCAGTTCAGTAAAACATTAAGAGCTGGAAAGAGTGAAGAGAACAGTGTCTGTGGAATGCTCAGCCATAAATAGGACATCTATACCATGTCTCTCCCCCACAAAGCTCAGGAAACATGAAGAAGAGGGGATGGAAACCGGTAACAGTCATAGTTTGGGGAAGACTGTGCAAGGCAGTATGTTCTGACATGATATGGCCATTATACCCACCAGCTCATAGCAGCTGTAGTTACCTGCATATGACCGATACATGATCAAGCCAATCTACATTCCACTATGGGTGGTGAAAGGACACATGAATCCCACTCCCATATGTGAAGCTATTGACAACTGATGGCTACTAAGGGGGATGCTTTGTTGGTTGACCTGGATCCTGTAAATAACCCCATACCTGTGTGTACATGGGCTATTCATTGGATTCAGTAAATTATTGAAACATGACGTTGGGATGCGGGTATGGGGTTATCTAGAAGGACTGGAGGGAATAAAAGAGTTCAGTATGATAACAATACATTATTTGCATGTATAAAATTCTCACAGAATAAAAAAAGTTATTTTTAAGAGGATAGCTGAATGAAGAGAACAGTAGTTGCTTAAGAATTTTAGCTTAAAGGGATAGTTTTAGAATGAAAGAAACTTAAATTGGCATTGCTGCTCCCCACAAGACAAATTGTGCAAATGTAAGGTATGTGTATTTCCCAAGGTGAAGTATCATCTCCCCCAAAACTGTAGTTTTAATTTTGGTCATCTGCAAAAACACTGTGGCACTGTCTACAAAGCTCTGCATGGAGGTTCCCAAGTAAGGCTGCAACCTAGAAGTCGAAGAGCTACTAGAGCTAATTCTCTCCAGCTGATTGTTATTGCTTCACATGCTTGGGTATTTAAATAATTTCTATTCCACCCAACAAGACTCCCTTACCTCCGAGAAGAACTGATATCATCTGTTGTAATTAGGAGTGTTCATTTCATCCTGTTTTTCTTGGTGTTTTCAATTAAGGCCATTGGCTGATATATATAAAGGTAGCAGAAGAATGAAACATGACTCATTTTAAAGCATGCGTTAAAACACTCTGCATGCAAAACATCACACTAGATGCATACAGTATTGGGAGAGACTGGAAACCGCCCTTATCATCAACGATGTATCTACAAAACTTTCCATCTAGAAGTCCAAACAAGTGCTGCACTACTTTAACACAAGGCAGAAAGTAGTAATTACAGAGAAGGTTGGTTTTGGGGAAAGCAAGGTGTAACCGTCCATAGATAAAGACTACATGCTGAAAATGTGCAGAGACAGATGCAGAAATATGAATAAGTGTGTAAAAGGGGAAAGATAATAGGGGAAAGTTTCTGCATCATTAAAATAGCTACATCAAATAGTGAAGAAGAGAATATGATATAAAGTGATACAAGGGATACAGTTAAAATTCTGATCTTAGCATAAAAAATTAATCTCTGACTGAATTAATGCCTCTATGGGTTGTATGAATTCAGAGAAGAAAACTAGCTTTATGGGCTTGGAAAAGTAAAAGATGTTTTACACTTATAATAGCTAATAGAAATTACAATGGGATTAAAATTTATGGTGGTTATATTATTTTAATTTTAAAAACTCAACCACAAGTGAGGATATGTCAAGCAAATTTATAGTAAATAGTTTTGCTATTTCTTTATACTATTAAAGAATGCTTTATTACTAGATTATTTATCTCTCAAACTCACAACTGAAATTACTCTTTTTAAAAGACAAATTTAAAGGATTACACTAATTCAATTAATCAAGCATTTACCCAGAAGGCATAAAACCCTGGATTCAATCCACTGCACTGCATAAAACCTAGCATGTGGGCACATGCCCGCAATTGCAGCACTCAGGACCTGGAAGCAGGAAGATCAAGACTTCAAGGTCATCCTCGGCTATATAACAAGTTCAAAGTCATCTTAGGCTGTGTGAGACTCTGTTTTTAATGGGGGGGGGGTAATTTTAAAATACAAATTATGATGCTGGAGAGATGGCTCAGCAGTCAAGAGTACTCACTGTTCTCACAGAGGACTAGAGTTCAGCTCTCAGCTCTCATATGGGGCACCTGGTTATAAGTACAGCACCAGGTGACATGATTGGGTTCTTTAGGTCTCTTCGTGCTCCTGCATTCATACAAATCTACCCACACCTAACACACAAACACAGAACTAATAAAAAAAGCTTCTAGTTATAACTAAAGAATCTTGTTTTCCTTGGTGCAATGCAACATAACTTTCTCTTCCTCAGACTTCTCTTTACCCTACTCTGAATCATGAAAAAGATCTGACTCTCTTAAGAAATCTGCAACAACGAATATCTTCATAAGACACAGCCATGCAGGGGAAGAGGAGAGGGATGCAGAGCCTTTAACCATCTGTTAACATGGAGACACTTGTTACACAAGGAAGATGAAGCTCCACCCAACAATTAAAAATACATTTTCATTTTCCATAGAGTTATTCATTTATAAGCTTTCATATGAGAGGAATAAATCATTAATAAATAACATGCCCTGAACTGCTAATATAGGTTTATAATGGGAGAAAGCACGGGTTTATTGTACGTCTTTTGCAGAGAGGTTGGACCTAGAAAGAGGTGGACAGAAATTAATGTTAGAGGACAGAGAGAAGTCCTACACTTCTCTTCCACATCCTTTTGTATCTGGATCAATAGATGGATTGAACTTATTGTATTTAATTTTTACAACAAAGATAACTACTTAATTAAGAGGACCCTCTTATAACTCTGTGTGCTATGTTTCACATAATCCTTAGAGTGACATATGTAAAATAAGAATTATTATTATTACTAAGATTTTGAACATAGAAACTGTGAGAAAACAGATTAAATAACTTAACCCAAATTTCCACAATAGGCAGTGGGCCTGATACGTAAAACTATGTATTCTAACTTTAAAGCCATATTCAGTGTTGCAGATTTTTTTCCCTGCAGATTTCTTCCTTTAAAATCTGACTTCGTGGAGGAAGGCATATTTGCTAGACAGGTACTTTTTCATGAACAAATATTCATAGGCCACTTGCTAACAAAAATCATATAGTTAAGAAAACAAAAAGCAAAACACAGTAAACAAAACAAAACAAAACAAAAAAACCAAAGATCCAGGATACATCTTTGGGAAGGTTTCCTAATCCATCATGAAGCATACATGAACTTCTTGACTCCCTCCAGTCCTATACTTCACTCCTAGCCTCAGATCCTTCTACACTACCTCCTCTCCTTTAAGCTGTACCCACTATTTTCAGATGCTCTCTTGATCTCAGCTCAGGTTGTAGAAACATAAAAGCATAAATTCCATAAACTGTGCATGGTATTCATGCATACCATGAGCGCACTGTCTGGGAAGCCACAGGTATGGAGCAGGCCTGCTGGTTTGTGATGGCTAGGAGAGAGATAAAACAAATGGCAGGAGACTAAGAAGGAAAGTAGTCACCGCCATCCCTCAGAGGAGGATGGTTGCTATCCTCCCAGGGTACTCTTCTACTAACGCCAGCACCCTGAACACCTGAACACCATGATGAAAACCTTGATAGGTATACCAAGCCTGAATCTCAGGAAAATTGCATATTACTTTTTGGCCAGATAACATACAAACACACATTCTTTTTTTTCAGAGAGTTTAGCCAATACTGTTCTCAAACATCACTCAAGGGCTAATAATAATAATCTAGAAGTTGTATACACTGTGAAATTGGCCGTGTTTCTGGAGGCTCCTTAGTTTTCCAAAGAGAATTGTCTTACTTGGCATTTACTGAGTTCATCTCAGCATATTTCCCAATACATGGTGATATTTTCACGTTATTTGATCTTTTATAGAAATTCTCATACTATTTTCTCCATCCTCTTTAATCTCTTAATGTGAAAAAATAAAGATGCATGACTACATAATATATAATGCAGAGCAAAGTCTAATCTGAAACCTGTATATGGTTTGTGATTTTTTCTCAAAATAAAAATTAAGCTTTCGCTCTGCTTTGAACAACCAGTATGAGGGCTCATCCTTGGTAGAGGCTAGTTCTCCTTCTCCTAGTAATTATTTGCATGGAGTTCTTTATCTAGGAATGGGATCCTGTGAAACTTTTCCCTATCCTGTTAACATTTCTGTTGATGCTGCCATTGTTCTGATCCTGTTTATGCAGCTCATTCTAGGAGAGACTGTTTCACAGCGGGCTTCCTGATACTCTGGTTCTCTTCCTCAATGTTCCCTATATAAACCCTGGTGTTCTATCGACCATAGAGACAGAATATCAACTGTCCCCACAGTTCCTCAAGTTCTTATTTGCCTGTTAGTCAATATAGAAAATCTAGAAATGATTGACGCTAAGAATACTCATCTACTCACAGGGAGGATATGCCTGCCATTTGTTAAACCATAGGCATCTCATGGTTCCCTGTAGATAACCAGGCAGTGTCCAGGCAGGATGGGAAGTATGACAGCTCTATCCCAGACCTATCAGGATCGTTCCTAGTGCTCAGCAGCAAACAACTGCGTGGGCTTCTGGCTATGCTCCAATTACCTAACCTATGGGCTTCACTGATGTTGAACAATGGTACATGAAGGGTGCACCTGCAGCCCGGACTTTCAATAATTCCCAAATATACTTTTTCAGGTGAGATGCCCCATCTTTTACTAAAGTTCTGCTCATCTCTGGCTTAAGTTTCATGATGAGCTTTTCATACAACCTTTCCTCAATCTAAGTTGAGCATCCTTCCTTTGTGCTCCCATAATATCTACCTCCTGTAGTAAATATTTTATCTTTGAGGTTAGCCGTGCTAGCTTAACCAGGACACTGAACTTAACAGAGGCAGAAACCATGCGTTCTTTATCTCAATGTTTCCCACACCCATCTCAAAGCTCAGAGCATGAGTGTTTTGTTCATTGACTATTATAAACACTTTCCAGAGGCGTGAGAACTGACTGGTAAAGGTCCAGGAACAAGTAATACAGATAACTTTCAAGATGCCAAGATAAAACTCAAACTGCCTGGACCTTCTTGAAGGATCTTAATGTATCCTCAGGCTGTAAATCCCTAATTACTGGTCCCCAGTCCCACATGGGGAGGCCATAAGGCTGGGCCTGGGTATTCCCAAGGACATTACTAACTGCCTACCCTTCTCAGTGCTTGGTGCTGCATATTCTGTAGTGCTTTGAGGGATCAGTCTTGGAAGAGACAGGATTAATCTGGATTACTTTTGAAATGTGAATAACATGAAAATGAAGGTACAAAGAACAGAAGGATGAAGATGAGAGAAGAACCGGGGGGGGGGGGGAGGAAAGAATGGATGAGTCACATTTATTACTCCTGCTCTGATTCCTCCCTGACCATGTGCCTATCCTCTGATCTGGTTGAGTGCATTACCATCTCAGACTCCCAGTTTTCTGTGCTGGAAACATAAACAGTGATGATGTTCTTATTTCATTTGCTGTTACATGTGTCTACTATTTGAACAAAATAATGAATTTAAAGCTGCTCAATTAAAAATGTGTGAAGCCAGATTTTACCTTGAAGTTTTTAGTTAACATTACTACTGGTACCTATGAGAGACCTAGAGGACTAAAGGGAACAGTGTGAAAAGAGGCTGAAAACAAAACAGTTGACAACACACACATGACAACTCACAGCTGTCTGTCTGTAACTCCAGTTCAGAATCTGGCACCCTCACACAGAAATGCATGTAGGCAAAAACACCAATGCACATAAAATAAATAAATCCTTAAAATAAAAAAAGGAAGCTCACTACTAAGTGAGGATAAAACTTTTACCTGCTCCCTGGGTAATATGTAAAATGTACTCTTCCAATAAGTTCTGCTGCCTGCTTGAGAGTTTCTGAAAGAAATTGAATTCAAGAAAAGCAAAGAACTTATAGTCAAAAGTATAACATGAGACAAATAGGGCATTATTAGAAACTTGAAGGCCTGAGGCCTGACAGGCCCTGAAGGCCTAGCTGAAGATTTTACAAACAAGTCCAGGCATGTCCAGGAGAGCCCCTTGTTTGGACATTCCTGAGGATGGATGGCCCCAAGGATAGACATAAACACAGGAACTGTTTTGGGTTATTTTTTTGATTGACTCATTGGCCATCTGGCAGCCTGGGTCTCGCTGACCCTCCCTGGAACTGTTAATGCTACAACCTGCATGTATTATTCTACTGACTTGTAATCAAACCAATTGTGTGAAGCTGCGCCAAGTTCCCCCAAAATCCCCCAACCCCCTATCCTCTCCCTATAAAAACCCCTAGCTTTTGGGTCTCAGGGTCGATTCCTTTGTCTTCTGAGTGAGATGGCCCGGGGGTCCCACCATTAAACTGCCTCATGCTTTTACAACAAGAAGGCCTCTCGTGTTTTTTTGGGATTCCCTGACTTCCCTGGCGTGGATCTAACATTTCACACAGACATTGTTCTTGGTGTTGGGTATACAGATAGTAAATAGGCACCAAAGATCTAACAGGAAAGGAACACAGTAAAGAAATGGATACAAACTGCAGCATCAGGCAGAGAAAGAGTCAACACCAGCAATGAAAGAGGAGGGAAGGAAAGAAGTAAGAAAGAACAGAGTGGGCACAGCACTTAGTCCGGTGGTTGAAGGCCAAGTATGTGATGGAGTGCTTACCACCATGCCATGCTCACAAGAGCATTCACGTCCTGTATGAGGAAGCCACAGAGGCTGTCCTTTATGATGTTACTCGGATTATAAGAATTAAATCTCCACATAGCAGACACATAAATAGGAACAGTCATTATTTTATGTGACAAGAATATATTGGCTCTCATCGGATGTGTTGATTTGGTGATTTCAAGCAAATAAGGCCTAGTTCTTATTTCGGAGTGCTCAGGCTAAGGTAGGAGAAGATGAACAGGTCTCCTACAGATGCACGTGTAGCAGACACGAGGCTGGCCACTGATACTCACTCCCTGTTTTTCTGAGCCTACACATTCTATTCCACCCCCTCGATTTCTCTGTGGCCCAGCCTACCTCAATACTCATCTGCAGATGTTCAAATCAGGTCATGAATTGCCATCAGCTGGGTGGAGATACAGGAATGACATCTGATGGTGAGATACGGCTTACCATTTTCTGTCTAATGACGTCGTCCAGATCTCCCCTCTTGCCAAGCACTGACTCTACTCTGTCTTCCCTTCTAAGTGATACTTCATAGTTACCAATCAAACCTCTTTGCCCTATTTCCAGTATTTAAGCAAGATATTCTATGTGATATTTGAGGAAGATTCAGAGAATTGAAATTCAACATATCCAAGGTCCCTCCCTTTGAGATTCTTTCACCTCCCAAGTCTCTGGTACATTCTAGAGGGTCCCCCCACTCCCCACCTCCCAAGGTTGTATATTTCCATTCACTCTGCAGCTCTATGGGCTTTGTTCATGGTCCCCCTACCCAAAATCTGATCATGTTCCCCTTTTCCCCTGCCCATCTTCCTCCCTCTCTCACCCAGTTTCCTCCCTCCCTCTGCCCTCTGGTTTCTTCTCTCTCCCTAATCCACCTCCAGTAGAAAGACAGGGCATTAAGTGGAGGGATGGGTTTGCCATCCCACAGTCAAATATTCTCACTCAGAATTGTCCCTGCCTAAAAGAACTACAAAGACAAAAATGGAGAAGAGACTGGGCAAAAGGAGGTCCAGTGACTGGTCCAAATTGGAGCCCATCTCAAGGAGAGGCTCCAAGATCTAATGCTATTAAGGAGCCTAGCTTAGCCCTCTGAGAGGCCCAACAAACAGGTGACTGAGACAGAAACAGATACTTAAACCCAACCAATGGACAGAAGCTGTGGACCCCTGGAATTGAATTAGAGAAAGACTGGAAGAAGCTAAGGAGGAGGGTGACACCATAGGAAGACCAGCAGTCTCAACCAACCTGGACCCCTGAGATCTCTCAGGCACTAAGCCACTAACCAGGCAGCATAAACTAGCTGGTCTGAGGACCCCAACACATACACAGCAGAGTACTGCCTGGTCTGGTCTTAATGAAAAAAAGATGCACCTAACCCTTGAGAAACTTGAGGCCCCATGGAATTGAGAGGCCTGGGGGGGGGGGGGTGTGGAGGGGTGGGTGTGTGGAGACATCCTCTTGGAGACAGAGAAGGAGGAATGGGATGAGGAACTATTGGAGAGCAGAATGGGAGAGGGATAATGACTGGACTGTAAAAAAGAGATTAAAGATAATAATAATAATAATAATAATAATAGAATTACAAGGTATTCTGAGTGACTATCTCTTCCAAAATCAGTCATTTTACAGAAAAAGAAACTTAGGTACAAGGGAGTGATTTATTCGGTGTACCAAAGGTAATGTGAAGAAACATTGGAATGAAAATAGAGGTTAAAGAAGCTGGAAAGTGATTGCTGCAGTGTTAAACGGTGAATCTTCATAACTTTATCTACAACAAAATCCTTCTCTTGTGACATTTTACTAACAAAGGATTTCAAATTATGTTAATGCTTTCATGCCTTTTATCTGACTGCCCTTCTCTTACTAGCTGCCACACATATTTGTTGGTTGCAATCATGGAAGGAAAGCTGTTAAATACTGTTTCAGACTTATTCTATGTGCTACTATAGGCGACTTTATTACACAGTGCCCCTGGGTCAGAGATCGTGTTATCTGCATGGAGACACATAATGGCCAGCACAGTGACTGGCATACAGAAGAAGACCCTCAACTATTTGTTGATGAGCATCATTGTTTACGTTTACCCCTATGTGTTAAGAATAAACAGATTTAGCCCGGTGTGGTGGTGTATGCCTTTAATCCCAGCACT
>NC_034593.1:83175320-83176840 GCF_900095145.1 Mus pahari
GTCTCTTGTGAGGCTATGCCAGTGCCTGGCAAACACAGAAGTGGATGCTCACAGTCAGCTATTGGATGGAACACAGGGACCCCAATGGAGGAGCTAGAGAAAGTACCCAAGGAGCTGAAGGGGTCTTTAACCCTATAGGTGGAACAACAATATGAACTAACCAGCACCCCCAGAGCTCGTGTCTCTAGCTGCATATGTAGCAGAAGATGGTCTAGTCAGCCACCGTTGGGAAGAGAGGCCCCTTGGTCTTGCAAACTTTATATGCCCCAGTACAGGGGAACACCAGGGCCAAGAAGGGAGAGTGTGGGGGTAGGGGAGCAGGGCGGGGGTATAGGGGACTTTGGGGATAGCATTTGAAATGTAAATGAAGCAAATACCTAATAAAAATTGAAAAAAAAAGAAATGACATATCAGATGTTTCACATAAGAAATGACATATCAGATGTTTAGGTTATAAAATGCAGATTTCCATTTTGATTAGCCTAAAAATTTCCCAAAATCAAATATATAAAAGCCACACTTCTTTTTTTCATTTTATTTTTAATTTATTTTTTACACTCTGGATTCCATTCGTCATGTGCCTCCTCTGACTATTCCACATACCACACCTCCTCATCACCCTCTCTGTCTCCATGTGGATGCCCCCTCCCCCCACCCACCTGACCTCTAAACTCCCTGGGGCATCCAGGCTCTCAAGGGTTAGGTGCATCATCTCTGAATGAACACAGACCCGTAAGTCCCCTACCGTATTGTGTTGGGGACCTCATATTAGCAGATGTATGCTGTCTGTTTGGTGGTCCAGTGTTTGTGAGATCTCGGGAGTCCAAGGAAAAGGCCATATTTCTAACTTAACAGTTTGAGAAACAGGAGAGTCACCATCATGTACTTCAAAGATCCTCACATACCAGAACATAATATTACCTAATATTCTCTCTTAATATTGTCCATTACAGTTGTGTGAACTAGGCACAAAGATGGAGTTACATGCAGGCCTAGGAGAGAATAAGGTAAACTAATGTTACTATGTGATTTCTTTGACTTATGTTGATTCATCCTAAAATGCAAATTTCTTTCATTATAGAGAAATAGCATTAAAATATCGTATGTTGCCACCTGGCTCCTCAGATTCTCAGAGCAGCTGCCTAGATCCCTATGGTGACTCGAGCTGCTTTTAGCAGTGCTACGAGGCTCTCCTGCTGCCAGTATGTTCCTCTCTTCTGTCTATCAGACCATTGAACGTATTGAGACCCTAGCACAGAAATATATACCCTCACCCCTGCAGGGAGTTGCTGAGTTCTGTCACACCTGGAAAAACTGTACTTTCTCTGAGACATCTTGTTCCATTCTCCTGACGATGTAAAATTACACAGTACTTGGAACACTTGGGACTCTCTCCTTCATACTCATCATCCTAGTTGAGTTCTTATCATGCACATTCATTTATTTCTTTATTAAAATGTTGAATGGTTCTCTCTCTCTCTCTCTCTCTCTCTCTCTCTCTCTCTCTCTCTCTCTCTCCC
>NC_034593.1:83177442-83193624 GCF_900095145.1 Mus pahari
AGAGGCCCCTTGGTCTTGCAAACTTTATATGACCCAGCACAGGGGAATGCCAGGGCCAAGAAGTGGGAGTGGGTGGGTAGGGGAGCAGGGGCAGGGGGAGGGTATAGGGAACTTTCGGGATAGGATTTTGAAATGTAAATAAAGAAAATATCTAATAAAAAATTTAAAACAAAAAAATCATATTTTTTTTTTTAAAAAGAAGAAGAAACAGGAACTAGAGGAACACTGATCACCTTAAGTTCAAGGTCAGCCTGCACTACCTACAAGGTTTGAGCCTGACAGAGTTACAATTGGAAAACTTGTTTTGACAACGGGCCAGTAGGAAGGACCTAGTTAGATAACTTAATTAGATACACAATGGAATATTTGAACACAATAATAGCAGGATATAATTATATGCACTGTCCAAAGTAACGTTTATCATTTACTGCATTCAGACAGTACATCTATGAAATGTAAAGGAAAAATGAATGGATCTGCAAAGTATACTATTAAGTAAGGTAAGCCAAATTCAGAAAAAGCAACATATGGATCCTAACTTTTAATGTATAGATAGATAGATAAACAAGTGGACAGATTAATAGATAGTAATGTAAATGCGGGTAAAGCCTAAACACCTGAGAAGAAGATTCAAAAGTGATGGTTCAGTGGTTAAATGCACTTGCTGTTCTTGAAGATGACCCAGAATTGGAACCCAGCAACCACATAATAACAGCTCACAAACTGCTGTAACTCCTGTTCCAGAGAGCTTTTTTTAAAAGACAGCAAGTAATATAAGAAAAAAAAATTTTTTATCTAGTATAAGAAAGGAAAAGAAGGGTTTAGGAGATGACACAGCAGTTAAGAGTGCTTGCTGCTCATACAGAGGAATTGTGTTCAGCTTCTTTTCTTTTTTATTAGAAATTTTCTTTATTGACATTTCAAATGTTGTCCCCTTTCCTCATTTCCCCTCAGAAAATCCCCTACCCCTGCCCCCTGCTCACCAACCCACCCACTCCCACTCTCTGGTCCTGACTTTACCCTACACTAGGGCATCAAGCCTTCACAGGACCAAGGGTCTCTTCTTCCATTGATGACCAACAAGGCCATCCACATGTGCTGGAGCCATGGGTCCCTCCATGTGTACTCTTTGGTTGGTGGTTTAGTCCCTGGGAGCTCTGAGGATCCTGGTTGGTTCATATTGTTGTTCCTCCTATGGGGCTGCAAACCCTTTCAGCTCCTTGGGTCCTTTTCTTGCACCACATGGATGCTCTCAGCTGCCTGCAACTCCTGTTCCAGGGAATCCGATTCAGTCATCTGGCTTCTGTGGGCACTGTGCACATACAGTTTATATAAACTCACTCAGGCACACATACATACATGTAAATTTAAAAATTTTGAGAAAAAAGGAAAAATTAGAAGAATTGCTTATGCTAGTTACACAATTGTTAAACAATTGCTATAGGAAAGGATCTCATCCTCATGTTAACTTCAGAGTAAGCAGTGCTCTCTTCATATGCTGAAAGTACCACATGATGGTATAGGAAGAACACAAGATCCTGGGCAAGGCTATTCCTGGCTCTGACTGGGATGCAAGCTTAGTGGGGTTGTATAGAGAGGGATTTAAGGAACATTGGGTCTTTAAATATTCAGAAACAACAGAGCACTAAAGATAAATTAATACCTTTATAGTTATATTTCACTATTTCTCCTTCTTTCTCCTCCTTCTGCTTCTCTCTCTCTCTCTCTCTCTCTCTCTCTCTCTCTCTCTCTCTCTCTCTGCCATTCATTTATGTATTCATCAAATATATCGTTTCCTATGTACTAGGGCTGTGTGGTTCTTTTAAACAAAAACTACCCTTAGTATGTTTTGTATGTGTGTGCCTCTGTGTGTACAGGTGAACAATATTGCTTATGCATATCTTTGGAAGTCAGAAATTAACTTCAGATGTTTCTCAGGGTGCTGTCAACCTTAGTTGTTGTTATTGTTTGTCTCTTTCTTGGTGTTTGTTTGTCTGTTTTATTTTAGAAAGTGTTTATCACTTGCTGGCCTGAGACTCACTGAGTAGATTAAGTTGGCTAACCTCTCCTTTACTGGGATTACCAGTATGCAGCATCCGTGCCAACATGCCAAACCACTTATATGTGGATTCTGTGGATGGACTCATTTTCCATAAGAAGCATTTTGCCAGCGGAGCTCCCTCTCCAGGAACCATCACTACCCATGTATTTTTCGTGCATACATAAATTAGAGTCTTCAGACATAAAAGATCATGCAAAACAATCTATAACTGAGTGCTAGTCACAAAGGCAAGCTGGGCTCAGAGCTAAGATGCTTATCACAGAAGGTTCTCCTTATTCTTGGAGATACCTTTCTTACTGTCATGGCTGACCTGAACACTGTCTACCCACTTCAGGGGAGTCCTTGCTTACAGCAGAAAGCCTGTACCTTATGCTTGCAAGAGGAAAAGCCTAATAAATGAGAAACACGTAATGCACAAAGCCGACCAGTACCAAACCACGTTCAATGTAGTAGTACCACCCTACTGTGTTCCTGAGATTTGAGTTCAAAAGTTCTCCAGGATCCAGAAGAGAAACTCAAGGGTTACATAGCAATGACAACAAAAACCATGCCTTCTTGAAAGTCTGTGGCCAAATTCACACAGATTAATCAGAGGAAAAGAAGAAAGGAGTCCTCAAACCCAAAGTCTACAGCCTTACTCAAACTAAGCTGTTCATAACATTCTAGACTGTGTGTGAAGGCTGGAAGTTCATCAGCTTCATATACTTGTGCTGTCCATTTAGATCTTTCATCTAGTAGTTGTAAATCAAGAGCAGGAAAAGGCACACCAGGGTGTATATTGGGAAACATAAACGTAGAGCAAATAAATTAACAGGAGCCGCCGTGCCTTGCATTCAGAGCTTTATTCTTGCCACAGTTTGGGGGTTGCGCTAACTCTGGCAGGATGCCTTGATAAAGGAGCAAAGTTAAGAACTAGGGAAGCAGTTGTAGGATTTGGTTAAGACCAGAAAACGTAGCAGGAGGGACATTTTGGAAGCAGAGTTCCTTTGTGTTTAACAGCAGCAATCATCCTCATGATGACAGCATGCAGGACCGCTGGACCTCATGGGAATAATTCCCAAACAGCAACACCCAGAGCCACAGCAGGAGTCGCAGCCTCCGCAGCCTCCGCAGCTCCCGCAGCCCCCGCAGCTTCCAGAGCTGCAGCACCCAGAATCCTCACAGCAGCCAGAAGATCCTGTGTTCCATCCTTGGGGCCGCTGGATCCAGCGTCTCAGAGGACTCACCCCAAAGGTCCGGGGAGCCAAACAGCAGTAGCTGGTGGAACAGGGGGCAGAGCATGGGTCAGGAACACAGCCCTGAGGTCCTGAGCCACTTGAAGAAGCCTGAGTATAGTAGGTCTGGTAAGGAACCTGATACTGGACATAATACGTCTGAGCCTGGCAGGGAGCTGGACATTTGACAGAGGTTGTCTGACATGGAACTGGGCACTTCACATTAGTTGTCTGGCATGGGGCGGGACATTTCACGTAGGTCTTCTGGCATGGGGCTGGGCATTTCACACAGGTCGTCTGGCATGGGGCTGGGCACTTCACATAGGTAGTCTGGCATGGGGCTGGACATTTCACGTATGTCTGGCAGGGAGTTGGGCATTTCACGTAGGTTTTGGTCTGGCACGGAACTTGGTATCTCACGTAAGTTTGAGCAGGAACTGGAGCTGAGTATCTCACAATGGTTTGCGGCTGGCAGGGAGCAGGCCCTGGAGCACCAACAGCTTGGATCTGGCCTGAAACCTGGCCTTTCCCAAAGGCACCATCACTACCTTGTCCCACTCCCAGTCCGGAGCCCTTCACACAAGATGGAAGGAACTGTGACTGCTTCTGCTGCTCACACATCTTGCTGTGGTTTTTAAAAATCTGAAAAGAAAAGATTTATCAAAACTGTAAGATGAGAAAAGTTTCCACAAAATTCTGCAGTGCATCCACTTGGGAGGGTGATCTGAAAAAGGTCTCCTTTTTGAGAAGGTCGTTATCATTCAGAGGCTGTCTGTCTGGCAGTAAGGTAGGTGTAGAGTCAAGGATTCTAGGTTCACTTCTTACACCTTCAACTGGCTGTGTGACTTCAGACAAGTCCTCACTCAACCCTGCTACTGTTTCTACAGTAGGAAATAGAGGGCTTCAAACAGGAACTTACATTTCTACCAAACTCTCCAGGTCTCCTCTTTTAACTTCAGTATCTGCATTGGCGATCAGCCTTGCCTTGCTCTTCAATCAGTTGAGCCTCCACCAAACCATCCCTTAGGGGTGGCAGTACTTCTTATTCCTTCCAACTCAGGAAGTCCTCGGGGAGGGCACATGTATGTGCCTGAGCTAACCTGAGTCTTTAGCTGAACCTGACAGAGCAAAGCTCAGGCTCAAGCCTTAGTAAGTTTCTACCACTTGCCTGTCGTTGGAACACTTGAATACTGGTTCACTTTGTTAGTAAGTAGAACCAAGAAAAAAGTGAAACAAATGTTCCCAGAGGAACCTGGTTCTCTTGAAGGCCCTGCACAGGTAGTACTGCCCCCTCCCCTATCCAGCACGAGTTTCAGTTTTCCACTATCAAAGGCATTCTCCTTCTTCACAGATGTCCCCTGGCTCATTATTTATCCCATAACACTCCACACCAACTCCTCAAGTCTATTTCTTGCCAAACAACAAGACTTACCTTCTTTCCTGGCAGGAGCAACACTGGGAGAAGCCAAGACTCTGAAGAGCTGGCATTTGGCGAGACTTTTTATAGGGTGGCAATGAAGCAATTTGATGCCATTTAAATGAAGCACCTGGGATCACGAGGACAGGAGCTGATATTGCATTGGCGAGATTCCTCCCCAGTAGGCCCGACTGTTCACTCAGAGGCAGAGCATGTCTCTACTTGACACCGAATTTTTCTAATTATGAGATAAGTTTTCCTAAATATGTTTCTTCTTCATGAAACAAGCCTCCTTCTCATCCTAGAAGCCATGTGTCATCCAGTGCAATCTGACCCTGATTTATTTATTTGAGACTCTCACTATTTCATACACCATGTTTAAAGCTGCTCTGTGCCCTTCAAACTGACATACTCATTCCTTCTGGGGATTTCTTGTGGTTTCTACTGGTCAGGGTTGTTGGAGAAAGGCTTTGATATGGTGGTCTCTTGCTCAGTATAGTGGGGAGGTCACCATGAACTTGTTTATCCATGAACCATAGGGTTTTCCCAGGTAATTTGGGAACTGAATAGATTCTGTATGATCTCAGACCCCAGGAATTAGGTCTTCATTGGCTCATCTCAGCTTCTCCTATCCCCATGGCCTTCCTTCAACTCACATTCCTGAGTCTCATTTCCAGGAATAGATTCCAGGAACCTAGGATTGGGGGAATTCCAGACAAATGATTGTGAGTGAAGACAATGATAAAATCTATAATCTAGTTGAATGGGTTTTTTGTGGGGGGCCAAAAATTTATAAGGCAAATGCATGCAACAGAAGCCAGGCCTGAAAAATAATGAGAGTTACAAAGCATCCAAAATGAGTACGTATGGCTACCAGTTTTTGTCTTTCATGACTGAATTGTCTTTGAATACCAGCCACATTTCATTTCCTCAATACAGTAAATGTGGAAAGAAGACAAGAATAGTATTCCTTGATCACTATTGAATACTGTTGTAGTCTGTGTCTCTGTTTAGTTTTTGTCATAATTCTGTGATGAGGCTATAGAGGAAGGAAAGACACAGGGGTCCAACTACCTCACCAAGTCATTGTTATCAGTGGGTAACAGAGTACTATAAGAACCTAGACCTGTCTCGCTCCATAGCCCATGCCTTTCCCACTGTGCCTTGAGGGAAGTGTGTGGGATCATCTATGGGAAGCTATAAAGCTTGTATCTGGAATTGGTTTCAAGTGCTTCTTCCTCAAATCAACCAGTCAAGGCTTCACAAGTCACTGAAACCTCTCAATTGGCTAATAGATCCTCAGTTCCCCAGGATCCATAACTCTTACCTAAAAATATCAAAGTGCCACTAGGTCACTGATCTTGCCATACCCCATATCAGGTCTTACAAAGTCTATCCTGGACAATTTGGAGGAAATAAGAAGGGGACATTCTGCTCCAGGCTTGTAAAGTGCTGGCTCTTCCTGTCATCCCTGCCCAATAAGTTTGCCACATTGTGTATCATCCATGTGAAGCCCACTGTGTGTCGGGAGTAAAGGAGTAAAAGGGGTTATTGTTCCAGGCCTCTATTGTCCTCAGCTATTTCCCAGGCCTAATGTTTCATGGAATGGAGAAGAAAACAATCGCTTTGTGGAGAGAGGGATGTCAAACTCTTCACATCAATAACCTGTTAATTTAATCTTTGTGATAATAGCTAAAATAAAGCAGGACATAAATAGACAACTGTGAAAAAATCACTTAGCTGCAACTAATGGAGGCATAATTTAAAACCAGGGATGAAATATTCAGAGCCTATTATTTCCCCACAGCATGCTGCTTCTGATTGGCGTGTTGTTTCAGTTTCAGTTGTACAGCCTTCTATATTGTATGTAGCATGGGGTAGTTAGCACTATTCACAGCAATGACAATGACTTAGAAGGCCACGGGTTTCAAAACATGCCCACAGAACAGGACAGACACTTTTCAGGGTCTCAGTGAAAAGAACTGACCTCTTGTCATACAATCCCTTAGCCCCTCTGCTATTTCAATATTCGATTATAAGGGTCTGCTTTATACACAAAATGTTTGCTTTCATAGACTACCTGCCCACAGAGTTATATGCAGTCATTTATTATTCTCTGGAGTTGAAAAGTTTGGTTTATTACCATATTTCATCTTAGAACCTGGAAAAAAAATAACAGTTAATGAAATGAATTAGTGAATGAGTGGGAATTTGTTACATTGAGGTCGCAGACTAGTTTCCCTCCTCTTGGGGTTAAAGTGATCCTGCTCTGCCGTTAGTCAATCTGTGTGTCTCATGCCAGCTCTGAGCCCTGATTGGCCCACTTCCTGCTCTGTGGGGTGAGGTTATCACTAGTGATTTTGACATCTTCAGGTAGCACCAACATCACTGGTGAGAGATGCTGCACCCATGTGCCATGCAGACAGGTGAGTGGGCCGTGCCCCACCCACTTTTATAGGCTTGAAGGCGGGGCTGGTGGTGTCAGAAGATAAGGGCCAGTGTCAAGATGAGTCATGAGGATATTCCAGGAAATTTCCAGAGCCTCTGCCCATTTATCCCTTTGGCAGCTCATGGATCATAGACTTGTTGGTCTATGAAATTACAGTCCAGTGGACTCACATGAGAGGAAGAAGAGAGAATCATCTCTGAGATTGAAGGGCCTAAAACAGGTCATTGGATCCGGCCTCTGGTCTTGTTCTATGTAGCAAGTCTCAGTGGGTTTTAAAAGCTCTTAGAATCTCTTGGCTAACATGCCTCATAATTTCCCAGCTGAATAGTCAGGAACTACATATTAGATTATCATTTCGTCTCCTTATATCACCAGCATTCATGAATCTAACAGCCAGACAGTAATCTTGATTCTGGATGTTGACAGCATGAGGAATAGACTTTTTTTCCATTTGTATCATTTGTATCCCTGTAAGGGGCTGTCACACCAACCTCTGGCCATAGCACCCCTTGACCTCACCCTTTTTCGCCCAATACATTACTCTGGAAACAGCAGAACTGGAGATTCTTTTTTTTCCATGAAATTTTTTATTAGATATTTTCTTCATTTACATTTCAAATGTTGCTATCCCCTTTCCTTATTTACCCACTGAAAACTCCCCTATCCTATCTCCCAACCCCCTTCTCACTAACCCACACACTCTCAATTCCCTGTCCTGACATTCTCCTACAATGGGGCATCGAGCCTTCACAGGACGAAGGACCTCTCCTCTCATTGATGTCCCACATGACCATCCTCTGCTACATATGCAGCTGGAGCATGGGTCCCTCCATGTGACTCTTTGGTTGGTGGTTTAGTCCCTGGGAGTTCTGGGGGTACTGGTTGGTTCATATTGTTGTTCCTCCTATGGGGCTACAAACCCCTTCAGCTCCTTAGGTCCTTTCTCTGGCTCCTTCACTGGGGACCCTGTGCTCAAAGACTGAAGTTTCAAGTACTGTTCTGTAAGTTATTCATACCACAGCTGCTGGTGAAGGCACATCCTGAGCCATCACATCTACTTAGCAAGTTCTTGGATGACAGAAGTATATGTCTGGTGCTTCCCTGTCCCCAGTGCTTCCAGCTCTCCAAGCAATCCTAAGAATCCCTCAACCAATCCAAGCATTTCATAACCAATCCACTGTGCCAGACCTTTCTATTTCAAATAGAACTGATGGTTCACATGTCAAGACACTGACATCCTGAAGTACCTTGATTGTATATTGTAGGTAATATAAAATACACTTCAACCAGGAAAAAGATAAACCCATGTGACAAGTGAAGAGAATAAATGCATAACTTGATTTGGTGGCAAGTGAAGGGGCAACAGTAAGCCACATTTATTCCAATAGCTTTCTAGGAAAGCCCACAGGAGCCACTCAGATACCCATCTCAGTCCTCACCTTCCAGAGTGAATTCTTGTTAGGCTCCTGCATGACTACAAAAGGTAGGTATCCAACTTCAGACCTATCACAGCCAATGCAGTATTAGTTACTCTTCTCATTGCTATGACAAAATTTCTGATAAAAGTAACTCATGGAAGGGATGTCTTCCATTGTGGTGGGGAAGGCATGGCAAGGAACACATAAGGCAACTGGTCACAATTTGTCTCCAGAGAAAAATAAATGCAGGTTCTCAGCTTGCTTTCTCCCCTCTTTGTCATCAGGGAGGCCAGCCATGAGGTGATGCAGTCCACGGTCTGGGTACATCACTGATCCTTAATTAAACATTTCTGGAAACTTTTCTTGGGTACACAGAAGTGTGATCCCATGGTTGGTCTTAATTCAGTAAGGCTGATGATGAAGAACAATTCTCAGAGAACCAAATACACAGCACTCCCTGGCTAAGAGTTCCTAACAAGTAGGAGAGAGTAAGGAAAGGAACAGGGCAACACTTCCACAGATTCCAAATCTGACTGGCAGATGACAGTAAATTGACTTGTTTAAAAATGTTCTGGATTGCAATAGTATTTTAACTAGTCCTCATATGCAAAACACAAATAATGAGAGAAGCTGTCAAGATACAGTTTCCCACTTGCTTCCCAGGAGAACATAGGCTGCTCGATTAAGTTTTTATGTCATTATGCATGTTAGTTGTACAACATAAGGCATTTCATTATAACATACCCATATGATATGCTTTGGTGATATTCACCCCTTGGTTACTCTTCTTATCCTCTTCCCCTTTCTGCTTTCTCTCCATATTCCTAACACTCCTTTACTCCCAAGTACATTCCATCCCCAAGAGTCTGTGTATAACAGTAATTAAGGTACGTACATGCCTTTGTAGGAGAAGCTTCTTTCACTTAACGTGTTGTACTGCATAGACCTGAAATTCCATTCATTTTCCTGAAAACAGCACAATTTCATTCTTCTTTATGGCTGAGGAAAATTCCATTGGTTTCCTTTATCCATTCATCCTCTTGTGGCCCATTGCCTGACTCTATGACTTTACATGTATGAGTAGTACAGTGGTAAACTTGGGTCTATGAATATTTCCATAGTAAGCTCACCGATTCTTCAAGGATGCATGCCCAAAGTATACCCAAGTCATATGGTAGTTCTCTTTTTCCGGATGTGGTTGTTCTTGCATTTGAGGCATAATGTACAGAATTGAGATGCCATCTTGGTAGATTTCCCTTTAATGAGTATACAAAAATCCTTCCCCCTCTCTTTTGATTAATTTTGATTGAAAGTCTATTGTATTGTATTAGAATGGCTACTTCGACTTGCTTCTTGGGTCTGTTTGCTTGGAAAACCTTTTCCCATCCCTTTATTCTGAGGTAATGTCTGTCTTTGTTGCTGAAATGTTTCTTGTATGCAGAAGAATGATAGATCCTTGCCGGAGACTTCACTGGAGTGGGTGTGGCAGATCCTGTTCTCACATTCATTCTGTAAGACTGTATCTTTTTACTGCAGAATTGAATCCACTGATGTTGACAGATATTAATAACAAATGATTGTTATTTCTGTTGTTTTTGGTGTTGGTGATGTTTGTCTGTATATGTCTATGTGTGTGTGTGCACTTCACTTCTTTTAATTTAGCTGGCATTGTGATACTTACTTCATTTGTTTATTTTGGATGTAGTTAGCTTCCTTGGGTCAGAGTTTTCCTTCTAGTGTCTTATGTAGGGTTTATTTATTTGTGAATAAATACTGTTTTAATTTGATTTGCCACAGAGTATCTTGTTTTCTCCATCTGTGGTGACTCTTGCTGGATATAGTAGTTTGAGCTGACATCTGTGGTCTCTTAGGGTCTGCAAAACATCTTTCCATTCCCTTTTGTCTTTTAGAGTCTATTGAGAAGTCAGGTGTAGTTCTGATAGGTCTGCCTTTATATGTTAGTTGGCCTTTGTCCCTTGCAGCTTTTAATATTCTTTCTTCATTCTGTACATTTAGTGTTTTGATTATTATGTGGTATGAGGATTTTCTTTTCTGTCCAATCTATTTGGTGTACTGTAAGTTTCCTGAGTGTTTATAGGCATCTCTTACTTGAGGATGGGGAAGTTTTCTTCTATTATTTTGTTGAAAATATTTTCTGTGCCTTGGAGCTGGTAGTTTTCTTCTTATATTCCTACTATTCTTAGGTTTGATCTTTTTATAGTGTGTCAGGTTTCCTAAATGTTTTGTGTCAGGAACTTTTTAGATTTAACATTTTCTTTGACTGATGTGCCTATTTCTTCAATCGTATCTTCTACTCCTGAGATTTTCTTCCAGATCTTGTATTCTGTTGGTAATGCTTGCATCTGTAGTTCCTGTTCTCTTTCTTAAATTTTCCATCTCCAGGCTTCCATCAGTTTGTGTTTTCTTCATTGCTTCTGTTTCCATCTTCAAGTCTTGAACAGTTTTATTCACTTGCTTTATCTGTTTTATTGTATTTTCCTATATTTCTTTGAGGGATTTATTTATTTTCTCTCATCTTTATAGGATTGGATTCAAGGTCACCTTATGGAGCTTTGTCTGTATTATAAGATATCCATGGTTTTCTGTAGTAGGAGAGCTGGGCTCTGGTGGTGTCATATTGCCCTGGCTCTTGTTGACTATGTTCTTACTCTGGCCTTTAGCCATCTGGTTGTTCCTGGAATTGGCTAGATGCTCCTAGTGGCAACAGGAATCCTCAAGGAGGCAGGTAGAACCTTGGTCCTGACAATAGAGCTCAGGGTGCAGGATGCAGCTCACCTCAGTTGGCTGTGCCCCCAGGTGGAACTGAAAGTTCCTGGGGTCCCTCAGGTTTCCTCTGAGGCAAGGTGATGGAGCTCAGGTAGTTCTCTCTTTTTTAATTTTTTTGTACTTATTCACAATCTCATTCACTGACCTCACTCCCAGCCACTTCCTCCCACAATCCTTCCCTCATCCCCCCCCAAGCAGGTGAAGCCCCTAAGTATCCCCCAACCCTGTAACTTTAAGTCTCTTCAAAGCTAGTGCTTCCTCTCCCACTAGACAAGACAACCCAGATAGAAGAACATATCCCACACACAGGCAACAGCTTTTGGGATAGCCCCATTCGAGTTGTTCAGGACCCACATAAAGACCAAGCACCACATCTTCTGCTACACAAGTGTGTGGAGGCCTAGATCCAGCCCATGATGGTTCAGACTCTGATAGCCCCAGGGTCCAGGTTAGTTGATTCTGTTGGTCTCCTATGGAGTTCCTGACCTTCATGGATGCAATTCTCCCTCCTATTCTTCTATAAGAGTTCCTAAGCTCCATACAGTGTTTGGCTGCGGGTGTCTGTATCTGTCTGAGTCAGCTGCTGGATAAACCTCTCAGATGACAATGTACTCCTATCTGCAAGCATAACAGAATATAGTGTTTGGGATTGGTTGCTTGGCCATGGGACAGTCTCAAATTGGGCCAGTTATTAGTTGGCTATTCCTTCTGTCTCTGCTCCATCCCCCATGCCTGCATTTCTTGTATACAGGAAAAATTTTAGGGTGAAAGTTTTGTGGATGGGTTGGTGTCTCTATCATCCTATTAGGGTTCCTGCCTGGCTACAGGAAATGACCTTTTCAGGTTTCATATCCTCAATGTAGTGAGTCACAACTAAAGTCACCCCCATTCATTCTTGGGTGCCTTCCTTGTCCCAGGCCATGTCTTATCTTGGAGATGCCCCCTACTTCCTTACCCATGTCAGTTGCAGATTTCCACTCATTTTTATGTCCATCTAGCCATATCTCCTGTCCTTCCCCATACCTGATCTTAAACCTCCCATTCCCCTACCCATTTTGCCTCCCTCTCAGTTCCCTCCCTCCATCTGCCTCTTATGACTATTTTAATGCCTCTTCTAAGGGAGATTCCAACTTTCTTGCTTGGAACTTCCTGCTTGTTTAGCTTCTTTGGGTTTGTGAAGTGTAGCATGGGTTTCTGAGTTTTATGGCTAATATACAATTATAAGTGAGTACATATCATGCATGTCCCTTTGGGACTGCGTTACCTCATTCAGGAAGATATTCTCAAGTTCTGCCCATTTGCCTGAAAAATTGATGATGACTTTGGTTTTAATAGCTGAATACTATTCCATTGTGTAGATATACCACATTTTCTTTATCCATTCTTCAGTTGAGGGACATCTAGGTTGTTTCCAGTTTCTGAATATTTTGAATAAAACTGCTATGAACATAGTTGAGCAACTGTCTTTGTGGGATGTTGGTGTGGTTATTTTTCTAATGTGGGAGAAACTTCCATACTAATGTCTATAGTGGATATCAATTTACATTCCCATCAATAATGAATAAAAGGGTTTTCTCCCTGTTGGATTCTTGCCAGTATTTTGTGGAGCTTAATCTGTTTGTCACTTTGCTTTCTTTATGATAGTCAAACTGACTGGGATACTGAGATAAAAAAAAATCCATATAACTCTAAATTTATTTTCCTGAAAGATCACTATGTAAAACAATCTTTTCATGTACTTTTTGTTCATTTGTGCTTTATTGGGAAATTACCTATTTGATTCAATGACCTTTTTGTTGTTGACTTTTTACTTTATATATATTCTGGATATTAATTATCAATTTTAAAAGATAAGGTCAGAGAGTATACATGAGTTCAGTCCCTACAATGCACATGGAAAGAAGAGAACAAATTCCCACACTTACCTTCTAATTTTTATCATGTACATGTCCATTTACCTTCAAGTACATGGTTTATTTTTTCTTAAGAGCTGAATAACATTCCATTGTGTAAGTTCACCACTTTTCTTTATCCATTCATCAGTGAATGTACATCTAGATTGTTTCTGTTTCCTGGCTACTGTGAATAGAGCAGCAATGAGGATAAATATATAGTAGGATATATGTTCCTTTTCAAATGTGGCCAGGAGTCATATTTTCATATTGAGAGTAGATCTATTGGCAGCTTTTTTAGAAGACTCCACTCTGATTATGAGAGATACACAAACACAGAGAGAGAGAGAGAAGAGAGACAGAAGACATAATGCCCTTTCTTCCTTGTCTTTCTCTTGTATACTTCTCTCCTGTTACCTCTTTTTCTCTTTCTTATTAAATAACAAAAAATTTAGATATTGGTCTCATAGTGCAGGCTGTTAGTCTCAGGTACTTGGGAATTTGACACAGCAATGGCTAAAGCTCAAATTTTGTCTGTAAATTCAAGAGCAGCCTGGACTACTTAGTGAGGGCCTGGTAGAAAGTTTGGCTAATGTGTTTATTCCTGCCATTTTGTGGTGCTTCTTAGATTTTTTTTGATTGTTTAAATTTTTATTAAAAAGAGAGTTTATGACTATGGTTTCCAAGGGGAAGTTCACAAGGGTAGTGGAAGTGACCAGTATAGAAAGCTTAGAGATCACATCTTCAACTGCAAAGATGAAGCAGAGAGAGGACTGGAAGCGAGATGAGACTATAAACTCTCAAATCCCACCTCTATTAACCCAGTTCTTACAGCCAGTCTCTCTGATAAAGATTTCACAGTTTTCCAAACTGGACCAACAACCAGGGACCAAGTGCTCAAATACCTGAGCCTGTGCAGGTTATTTCTTGTTCAAACAATTACAGGAAGCCCGTATATATAGCTAAGTGCTAGAATGCTTGCCTAACATGTGCAAGACACTGAACACTAATTCCTGACACCTAAAAATAAAGATATATAGGTACAGAAAACATAAGACTGTTTAAAGCAAAACTGGGTTGCCATATTCATTTAAAGGTCAGGTTTGCTAAGTCGGTAGCTGTGATTTGCTGAAAATATTTTATTATTATCTTTGATATTCTTTAGTATTGATTTTAAAAGATAAGAAGTACTTTGTTAGTATTGAAACATGTATGAATAGATAGTAATTAAAATACCATAGGAACAAGTAACTAAATGAAGACATAAAGATACTGCTGGTCACAACTTTCAGGCCTCTAGAGATCCTCTCCTACCATTTACTTACTATTACAGATCTCAGATTTTAAAAATTTTGATTATGATCTGATGCATTCATTTCATCCTAATTTTCTTTTTTCCCTTTATTTATTTACTTTTTCACATTACATGCCAATCACAGCCACACTTCATCCTCTCCTCCCAGTCCCACCCTTAGACCCTCCTTACCTCTCCATTCCCTCTGAAAAGAGATGGTCCCCCCATGTGTACCAAGATTATTTATTTTATTACAGAAATTGTAATGTGATTATATTATTTCCTCCTTCCCTCTCATCACTTTAAATCCTCTTATATACCCTTCCTTGCTTTCTTTCAACTTCATAGCATTTTTTCATTAAATGTAAATTTTTCATTACATATACTACATATTCAAACATATATTCAAATATATCTTCATATTTATATTTTTATTAAATATATTGTATAAATTACATATAATGAATATATTTAATATTCATTAAATATGTGTATATATAATATATTATCTAGTTGGTTATAAATTACTATAATAAGACCTTCTCCGAAATATAACCTGTTAGGTTTATACAATGTTAATTTGTTTTCAGGAATAACCATTTGATAGTGCAAAACCAATTATGCTCTTTCCAAGAGAAAACTATTTCATTTTTCCCCCCTTGGGCATTCAGTATTTCTTAGTTTTCTGTAGTTCCTTTGTGTATGGTTCAAGCCTTATGGTCTTTCTCTCACTCACTTTGACATATCTATTTATATAATCCTTGTTCATCTCATGTGAAGGCAATCATACTGGTGAGGCTTTATGGTTATAGCTTCTTGAATTCCAATAGACACAAACAGCAAATTCCTTGACCTTATGGCTCTTACAGTATTTCTGCCCCCTCGTCTGCAATTCTCCCTGAGATTTGAGTGCAAGAGTTATTTTGTAGATATATCCATTGCGACTGGGCTCCATGAAGCAACATTTTGATTGGCTGTGGTTTTCTGTAATGACCTCTGTCTGTTGCAAAGAAGTGTTTTCTGCTGAGGGGTAAGCACTACACTTACCTGTGGATGA
Organism: Mus pahari; assembly: GCF_900095145.1. NCBI lineage: Eukaryota > Metazoa > Chordata > Mammalia > Rodentia > Muridae > Mus > Mus pahari. Next base: position 83,193,033 of record NC_034593.1, read on the forward strand.
AATTTCAGATATTTAGAATGTAGTTAGGGGTGATGATGATAAAGTGGTGGTTATAGGTTATTCTCTTAGATCCATGACTTCACTAGCTCTGGGTACTTGGAATGGTGTCCCTCTTGCTAAGTGAGTTTTAAGTCCAGTTAGAGAGCTGTTAGTTACTACCAGGATATGTGTGCCACTATGCTACCCTCAGGGTTATCATGGAGTGGTGGTTGTTATTATGGTTCATAAGCATCATTACTGGGTTACATACTTTTTATTAGTTGTTCTGGAGTTACATTTTTATTCCTTGTGATATCTTGGGTGTGTTGTCCTTGTCTTCCTACTAAACATTTCTTCTAGTATCTCCTGTAGGGCTGCTTTACTGGGCATAAATTACTTTAATCTGCTTTTATTATATAAAAATCTTTTCTTTTCCCCTCAAAGCTAATTGATATTTCTGTTGGGTCTAAGTGTGAGTTAAGAGCTGTGGTTTTAAAACCTAGGATAACAAAAACCACTCTCAATAATAAAAAACCTCTGGTGGAATTACCATGCCTGACCTTAAGCTGTACTACACAGCAATTGTGATAAAAACTGCATGGTACTGGTACAG